>NW_023494806.1:1073753-1163753 GCF_904425465.1 Colossoma macropomum | reverse complement strand
CCGTTTCGTTAGCTACTAACTAGGCAAGACTGTTGTCTGTGTTGCTATGGTGACCAGTAGTCTGCGCTGATCTTCAGGGTTAAAGAGTGAATTAGCAGTTCTACATTAACTCCAGTATTTAAAACTATTTATTGTTAAAACTGTGTTTGAATGATTGTGTTTCGGTTTCCATTTCCCAAACGCTTTAGCCGAGCGTGCCAACGTTACTCCTCCTAATAAACAGACGCACGTTCAGCTCCGTCTCCTCATTATTCACCACCATCACTGTAATATTTCATCATCAACATTAACACGCGAAGGTGATCAGAGGGGCGGTGGAGATCGAGTCTGCAGCGTCTGAGATCTTTAAAACGCAGAGTTAGAAAAGAAAATCATCTCACAGTGAAAGCAGCGTTTTACAGTAGAGATAAATGGAGCTCATTATGCTGGTAGTGAACTATGCTGCTGACACAGCTGCCTAAAAACCATAGAAACGGACCTTAAACAGAAGTGAGGACCCTGTTGGGGTTCATCCTAAAGTTAGGACAGGATTTAGGAGGTTTAGTCTAGTTAGGATGTTTGTGTGATGCTGTTTTCTTATCTGGAGTTCATGATGAGATTATGAAGGTAGGAACTGTTATTCTGGAATAGATACTGTCCTGAATTCAGTCCCCACTGAAGTCGTCATGGAGACCAAACACATCAGATTTTAGATTTAAGAAGTGTCTGTAATTCTGGTTCTTATCACCACCACTGTGTACAGTTCTGACTCGGTAATGTCTTTGTTTACACCTTAACCACTTAATTAAGTACAAATGTTGATCTCCACTTTAACACCAGAGCAGCTCTGAAGTCCCTGGTGGTCTCTCTTTCTGCTCCAGCTGTCTCTCCTTTGTCCTGCTGTATGTAAAGGAGGGACACCTGTGCCCAAACACCCTCGCCCTGAACCCACAGCATCCACGGGGAGCCACGGTCAAACCTACAGGTGACGCATAACGCACGCACACAACACCTGGAAGGCAAACAGACCACACTGGAAGGTAAACATGACCCAGTGAGGTTACCCACAATTCCATAGGGCCCTGTCAGCCCACTTCCAACTGAACACTTCCCCATTTAATAACTCGATTCATGAAACACTGCTGAGAGTATCACTGCTGCCCTGTATCACTGGGCAAACAGGACAATGTTAAGGTTCCACAGAGTTAAGCTTATTACAGTAAGATCCCAACTGACTGTCCATGTTTTTATTCCTGCAGTTAATTTTATTAGAACTTGATTCTTGAAATTAATTTTACTTGAGCTTTATTTCGATGGTTATTAGAGGACTATTAGAGAAATATTAGCGAACTATTGGGTGACTATTGGAGGGCTATTAAAGCACTATTAGATGACTATTAGAGGACTATTGGAGGACTATTAAAGCACTATCAGAGGACTACTGGACGATTATTAAATGACTATTAGAGAACTATCAGTGAACTATTGGAGGACTGTTGCAGTACTATTAGAGAACTGTTAGAGAACTACTGGAGGACTTTTAGAGGACTATTAGTGAACTACTGAAGGACTTGCATGACTATTAGAGAACTATTTGGATGACTTTTGGAGGATTATAGAAGGATGACTAGAGGAGCATTGAAGGACAATTAGAGGACTACTGAAGTACTTTTAGAGGAATATTGAAGAACTATCAGAGGACTATTGAAGGACTATCAGATTACTATTGAAGGACTATTAGAAGACTATTGAAGAAGTATTAGAGGACTTTTAGGGGACTATTAGAGGACAACTGAAGGACTATTAGAGGACTATTGAAAGACTATTAGAAGACTATTAGATGTCTTTTAGAGCAATATTGAAAGACTATCAGAGGACTATTAAAAAACTATCAAAGGACTATTGAAGGATTATCAGAGCACTATTGAAGGACTATTAGAGGAATATTAGAGGACTATTGAAGTATTAAGGGACTTTTTGTGGACTATTAGAGGACTATTGAAAGACTATTAGAGGACTACTGAAGGACTGTTGGAGGACTGTTGGAGGACTGTTGGAGGACTGTTGGAGGACTATTGAAGGACTGTTGAAGGACTGTTGGAGGACTACTTGAAGACTGCTGGAGGATTATTACTTTGGACATTTTCTACATTCTTCTGCAACCACACTGACTTCATATTATTGAAAACAATGATTCTAAACGTGAGAACAGTGTAATAACACTAGTCAGGTTATGAGAGGTGATTAAACACTACTGAGATTATTAAAACTAAATCTCAGGATTTGTCTGACTGGTACTCAGGATTAATTCAGCAGTAAGTCTTTTTACCTTCCTTTCCTCTCAGCCGAACACGCACATGCGCGCTCGCTGTGATATCTGTGTTCTTTATTAGCCTTGAAAGTAGAAACATGTTTTGCAAATTGTTATGAATACTAATGAAGCAAATTCAAATAGGAGTGTGTGTGATGTGTCGTATTTAAAGCATGTCATGCTTAGCTTGCTTTCTTCATTTGCAAGGCAAAGCTGAAGGTTTTAAAATCATTACAAAGCGAAGGCGCCTTGGGCTGCAGCAGCGCCATCTGCTCCAAAACAAACGTCTCCCCGTGTTCATTAGCAGCTCGCGCTCGTTACAGCGGAGCCTCGCCGAAACACTTACTGTACAAATTACAGCCATTTATCATTACAGTCCACCGCTGGGAGCACTCGCAGCTACGGCTTCCTGGACGCGGAGCAAGGACAGATCTGGTCTTAATCCAGTCTTAATCCGTGTCCAGCAGTGAAATACAGGGTTCTGGATAACAACAGACCTACAGTCTTAATAAAGATGGTCCTTTACTAAAGGCAATGGTTCTATATGGTACCATGAACACTCAAAGAACCATTTGAGTGCTTAAATGATTCTCTGCATGGTGAAATCGTTCTTCAGATCGATAGAGAAGGTGTTGGTTCTATATAGCACCAAAAAGGGTTCTGCTATAATTATGATGTCAAGCAATATGTGTAACAACAGAAGAACCCTTTTAGGCGCTATACAGAAGCATTTTCAAAAAGGTTCAACACATTCTCCATCAATCTGAAGAACCAATTCACCACACAAAAAACATTTAAGCATTCAAATGGTTCTTTAAGCGTAAAATGGTTCTATATAGGAGCAATGTCTTTAATAAAGAACCCTAGACATCAAGTTTTGCAGCAGCAGAACCCTTTTTCTTTTATTTTTGCTACATAGAACCCTTTTTATAAAGGTTCTATTTAGAACCACATTCATCATCAATCCATCCATCCATCCATCATCTAAACCGCTTATCCTTCTGGGTCACGGTGGGGTGCTGGAGCCTATCCCAGCTGTCATTGGGCGGAAGGCAGGATACACCCTGGACTGGTCGCCAGTCTATTGCAGGGCAGACAGACAGACATACACAGTCACACACACTCACACCTAGGGGCAATTCAGCATGTCCATTCAGCCTGACTGCATGTCTTTGGACTGTGGGAGGAAACCAGAGTACCCGGAGGAAACCCACACAGACACGGGGAGAACAGGCAAACTCCACACAGAAATGACCCTGGTCACCCGGCCGGGAATCGAACCCAGGCCCTTCTTGCTGTGAGGCAACAGCGCTATCTTCATCAATCCGAAGAACCAAATTTTACCATGCAGAGAACTAGTTAATCATGAAAATGGTTCTTTATAGAAAACATTGTTCTAAAAACAACCATTGTTTTTACTAAAGAACGCCTGAAGATCTATCTTTTTTAAGGAGTGTAGATTAAAGGGGGATTCAACCCATTTTTTCAGAATTTCTGCATACTTCAGTGGTTGAGATGTAAACAAAGTCATTCAGAGTGACTTGGTGTGAAATATAGACATTTTATTTACTATCCAGAACCACCAGTGAACCTACACGAGTCTTCTGAGCTTATATGGAATGTTGTGGAAAATCTGAAATAATAAATTTTCTTTGGGGACTATTTTGCCTCACAGCACCCTGCATATTATGTATCCCTCCACCATGAATGGAGTTTAAGTTGTGCAGCAGCAGATGAGCTATCGTCTCTGACTTTACATCTACAAGGTGGACTGACAGAGTAGGAGTGTCTAATAGAGTGGACAGTGAGTGGACACAGTGTTTAAAAACTCCAGCAGCACTGCTGTGTCTGATCCACTCAGACCAGCGCAACACACACTAACACACCACCACCACGTCAGTGTTACTGCAGTGCTGAGAATGATCCACCACCCAAATAGTACCTGCTCTGTGAGGGTCCATGGGGGTCCTGACCACTGAAGAACAGGGTAACAGAGTATGCAGTGAAACAGATGGACTACAGTCTGTAACTGTAGAACTGACACTAAGGAGGTGGTTTTATGTTATACTTTTTATTTCTAAACAAAAAGCTCAACATGGAAACGTATTTAATGAGTTTCTGAGCAGAGGATCTGACACACAGGTGTAACAGTGGTCGAGTTCTTTATCTTTTTCCGGAAACGTATAACTTGTTATCGCTTGTGACGGTATTTTCTGAGTGTGATATTCACACCATTACACCTGATATAATGACACTTCCCCACCCGCAACCCGAGACCACTGCTCTTCTCCTATCAAATTTAAATTTTAATTAAAACTAAATTTAATTAAGTGTTTTTCACATTAAACGCGAGAACCTTGAGCTGAAAACTGGTTTTAGATGTGTTCATTTGTCTACTGTAAAGTGAAGACGACACTTTTTTCCTGTCTCCTGTCTAATATGCGTAGTCAGCTAACGCAAATGAAGTCTCTCAGATCAAATACCTTTCTCCTGCTTTTTTCTCCTGCTTTAACACATATATGTGTATGTACATATGTAGGTATATATATATACATATATATATATATATACATATATATATATATATATATATACGATATAGAGAGAGAGAGAGAGAGGGTGTCCCAAAAACATCAACATCATTTGAGATGTGAATATCTGAGTAACTACATTTCATAGGCAAACAAAATTAAATCGGCTTCATGTTGAACAACACAAGATTTATTTATCAAAATTCGAACAAGAAATTCAGAGGATGTAGATTTTATAACCGATTTCACAGCTTCACAAATGTAATATCTTCTGATACTGGTGGTCGTCCAGACCCCTTTGCGCTGCACAGACAGGTGCATTTTTATTGAATTTTCTGGAAAATCCTTGCTGCACTCTCGTTTGACTGTGTTCGAGGATATTCTAACACACAAAATGCCTTTTCATTTCTAGTGAACGCCGTTCTTCACCCTGAAAAAACAAACATTAAAGAAAAAACTTTTTTTTTTTTTACACATTTTGTTAAAATTTGAGATCATTTGAGGGAGAATTGGCTGTTATTAGACTACAAAATGATGTCAGTTTTTTTGGGACAGCCTGTATATATACATATATACATGTATACATATATATATAATATATATATATATATATATATATATATATACATATCGCTGCAGTCGGAACAAAAACTCATCTCCATTTTTGTTGTTTTTGTTTGACATACTTCAAAAAAACCTTCTCCTGTGAAGTTACCATGTTGGAGATACGAGGTTTTGATCCGACAACAGCGATATATATGTACGTAAATTATATATTTCGATTCATTTTCATTGCATTGATTGTTGCTAATTAATAAGCAATCACCCCAGCTTGGGTCATGCTACTTTGCTAATGCTAGCAACCCATGGATATCATGATGCGTTATCACCTAACCAAGCTAACGGTGGTGTACACTCATATTTAAGGGCATTTATGCAAGGCTCTAGCTTAAACATGGACATTTAAAACTTCTGGTTCTGCCATTTTGGCAACAAATATTTTTAAATTTGCATATTGTAGTTTTTGCTTTTAGAAAAGGCCTCTCAGAATATTACTGGAGGAGTCTGTTAACGAGTTAGCTATATGGTGAGCAGGTTAGCCTACTCTAATGAGCATCCAGCATCCAGAAAGAGAAAGACGTACTTTATACAGTATTAAAGTATCAAACAGGCTAAACTGGTTCACTGGTGTTAGTATGCTAACACAAAAGAAACCTTAGCGGCTGTGCACCTTTATCCACTCTATGTCTAAAGGTAATTATTTGATCACTGTGAGTTAAACTGGTACGCATTTCATGTTGGATAAGGCTAAGGTAACGAGTACGCTAATGAGCTAACACTAACTCTAAAGCTAACTGGTGCAGTGGTAGATGCTGATGACTTGTGGGCTTCAACACAAGGTTTCTCTTCTCAGTGGAGGATGTTCTAACATGTAAAACTACATCAAACTGTGTCATATAAGTCACAATTAAAGCAATCTCTGCGTAATCAAGTGGGTAAGATGTAATCAGAGTGGTTCAGAGTGGTTTGGTGTGAAACGCTCTGTTCTAGATAAACTTACCGAGTCAGAACTGTTCACAGTGGTGGTGATAGGAACCAGACATCCACCTCTAAAAGCTCCCTCACAGAAAGTTCCTACATGAAATGGTTATGAATTCACTGCCTGATGACTGAGACACTGTTTTATGATAGTTTAGAGAACTTAAACTCCATTAATGGTGGAGGGATACATGCAGGGCACTGTGAGGCAAAATAGTCCCCAAAGAAAACTTATTATTCCAGATTTTCCACTATTTTCCATCATCAACATTCCATATAAACTCAGAAGACTCGTGTAGGTTCACTGGTGGTTCTGGATAGTAAATAAAATGTCTATATTTGTGTTGTAGTCATGGCGACGCCTGGTTCCTATCACCACCACTGTAAAGACATCTGAACCATTTCACACCAAACCCCTCTGAATCTCTCTGATTACATCTTATTCATTGAATTATGAGGGAAGTTATGAAGAATCCTCTGTTCAGGACACTAAATGGAAGCTGTGACGGCTCGATGTTAACAAGAATAATTGTCTACGCGAGTCGGAACGCGACCTTAACAGACCTTCTTATCTCTCTTTGAGAGATGCTGACCTTAGAGCACAGCTCGGGTCAGGAGACACACAAACAGCTTCTTTACAAATGAGGTCAGCAGGAAGGAGCAGAGTGTGTGTGTGTGTGTCTGTGTGTGTGTGTGCGTGTGTGTGTGTCTGTGTGTGTGTGTGTCTGTGTCTGTGTGTGTGTGTGTGTGTGTGTGTGTGTCTGTGTGCGTGTGTGTGTGTGCGTGTGTGTGCGTGTGTGTGTGTCTGTGTGTGTGTGTGTGTGTCTGTGTGTGTGTGTGTGTGTGTGCGTGTGTGTGTGCCTGTGTGTGTCTGTGTGTGTGTGTGTGTGTCTGTGTGTGTGTGTGTGTCTGTGTGTGTGTGTGAGTGTCTGTGTGTGTGTGTGTGTGTCTGTGTGTGTGTGTGTGTCTGTGTGTGTGTGTGTGTCTGGACATTCTCAAAATGTGCTCTGACCGTAAAACTCAAGTGTGTGTGTCAGCATCAGATATTAATGAGGCCTCAAGAGAAAAATGCTCTGTAATATTAGTGTAATTTATTTTTTAAAATGCAAAATGTGCTGAAAGTGGATTAAAAACGCCTCAAAACTCACTCAAACACACTTTTATTCACAAAAAGTCTATAAAATTGGCATTTAAAAAATAACTGCATTTAAAAATGCACACTAAAACTGACTTAAAAACACTTTTATTTACAAAAAGTCCATAAAATTGGCTGATGATTTAAAAAAGTACCCCTGAAATTTTAACTTAAATGCATCAAAATATTGAAATCACAGCCCTCAAGTTTTATAAATAATTGCTCCCTGTATAAGAAATACTCCTAAGTTTTAGTTTAAAAATGCCCCTGAAATAAAAAAAAACATATATATCCTGAAATTTGATGAGATGCCCATGAAATTTAATAAGAATCCTCTTAAGATAAAAAAAAATTTTTATTCATAGAATTGAAAGAGAAATCTTTCTTGAAGTCTCCTGAAATGTTATACTAAATGGCCCTGAAATAATAAAAAAAAATGTGATACAATAAAAATGAAATTTTATGAAAAAATGCACCTTAACAAAAAATCTCTCTTCAGTAATTCTATAAAGATGCCCATGAAATCCTAATACGTTCCGTTTTAAGCTCTACAGAGTGTGAGTGTGTGTGGGATGAATGGCCACTGCACACACCATTAAATACGGAATAAAATCGGAATAAACCCTTCGCTCACTGCGCTGGATCAGAGGAGCTCTACCGTCTCTATAATCTTCATTTAGAGTCTTATCACAACCGTCTGCTGCCTCATTTCCATAAAACACTCTGATTAGCTGTGGCTCTCTGATTCAGCCTTATCTGCACACTCTGCTCTCCTCCAGCTGCTGAAGAGGAACTAGAACCTCTCAACACTCAACCACTCAGCTGGCCAATGCAGAAGAGGTCAAAGAGCTAACCTGCTAACCTGTTAGCTCAAGAACAGGTTAGACCTAGTTAAACAAATCCACGTTCTGGAAGGAGCTTTATAAAACAGATAGTTCCGGTCCTAAAATCTGATTGGCTGAGCCGCGTTCGAAGCCACTGTAAAATCCACGATATGCCCACACCTACGACGCCTCACAGCGACTGAGCTCTGTATCACTGCGCCAGCACGAAAAACCCTTCTGCTGTTAATGGATTATTCTCTGACTCTAATGCTGCTCACATGGAGAACCGAGTGTACTGATGAAGTAAGAACCCATTTTTTGTTTAAACAGAGTGGCTGGCGACTTATATTCCTATCTAGAACCAGGCTGGTCAGCTAGCTAACAGGCTAAAAGAGCCAACAGCCAAAACAGCTCCATCATTAATATCACAGGCTTGAATTAAAGCACTTACAGTGTGATTACCTGTAAAACGGCAGTATAAAAGGCTAAAAAACACTTCAAATGTCTGTGTTTCAGTCAGAAATACAAACCCAGGCTGAATCCCAAACGGCTCCGTACTCCCTAAATAGTGTTCTAGATATGAACGTTTAGATATTCCAGCCTCTACAGTCAAACAGTGCACTATTTATCAAGTGTGGATGTGTCTGAATCCCAAATGACTGTTTCTCAGCTGTATTAAACACTGTTGGGCTGCAGGATCCAGTATTTAAACTCCTACGTAGTGCACTATGTAGGGAATAGGGAGCCGTTTGAGATTCAGCCCCAGTGTGTGAAGAGGGGCCGCTGGATTGGTGCTAAACAAGACTCTCGGTGGTGATTTGGTACCAAAAAGTACTTATAAAGTGAAGCTTCTGCATTAAACAGTGCTGTGTGATCTTATGTTCACTGTTACACGACAAAAAGCTAAAAGGTTCAAGAAATGACCGCAGCGAACAGCGATTGGCGACCGAACGTTCTCCTCATTCAGCAATTCATGGCTTGGCAACAATACCACACCGTAAAGGAACTACATCTCTTGGCGGAACACTTGTTTATGTTGATTATTATTAATAATAACTTAAATTATTTTCTGAAAAAATTGTGCATTTTATCATATTTTAAGTTGGCCGCCGTTTTAGAAAAGCAATAAGCCACTTGAGGCCATACGTTACTGTGATTTTATCACGTGAAGGAAGTCTAAGAACACCCTTCCTGTGATAAAACTGCAGAAATGCATGGCCTCAAGTGGCTTATTGCTTTAATATGCAATATTTACTGTGCTAAATCATAAAATGTCCATGATGAGTCATCAGAGATTAAGCAAACATGCTAAGTTGAAATACTGGCTTCTCTGTCAGCAGCGCTGCAGCCAGTATGTTCTCCTTTGAAACTTCCGTTCCGGAATGGGAAGTCTGTTTTGTGTTTTGGCCTGTGATCCCGCCCAGTACCGCTTCAACACTCCGGGTTGCCAGATATGAAACACAATGGCAAGCAAGTGTGCTGCAGCCATGGAAGCAAGCAAACAAACTGCATCAACAGAGAAAACGTCAGATTCTACCGACCTAAACAGCCCCAGCGTCCTTCTAAAAGCTCCGTGACCAGAGACGCAGTACAACGGCAGTAAATATTGGCAAAACATTTGAAAGACAGAGACGTTCAGAGCCCAGAAGGACATTAAGACGGATGCTGAGTTGGCTCATTTTCTCCTGAACAGGTAAGTACTGAGCTTCAGCTAAGCTTAGCTAACCTTAACTAATTTATCACGGCTGCTAGCAGAGACGGCATTTTAATCATTTCATATTAATTATATTTTTAACAATAAATCATTCATTTTAATAATAAAACATTCAAGGATTCACATTCACACTATGTGGTCTGTATGCAGCTGGTTATCAAGGCAGATGAGGCTGAAGTTGGCTTTTTATATAGGAACCAGAGTGTATCTGCTGCACCATTTAAGGTGCAGAAGCAGGTGAATAAGAAGTGACCTCTGCTTTGTCAAGGCAGTGAGTATTTTCAGAGCAGTGAGCTTTTGTGTCTGGACATTGGAAACAGCTTTGGCTTAACCTGTTTATAAAAAAAAAGTTATAAAAAATTTCCACATGAGCTGTTTTATAATTTGCAAGCAATAAAAAACATTGCAAATGTATACATTAGCTGATGAGCTCACAGTGCAGGACTTATTGTCTCTTGCTATTGTTAACATTTAATGTTGCGCTCATTTACGTACGTTCAGTTTCCTTAACCTGGTAACCTGCACAGGCTTTACGTTTTTTTGGGGGGGGGGTTCTCTCCAATATGTTGAATTGTTACTGCAGTACCCATTTTAAATGCTTGCTGTCAGTTTAACATATTGCTCCCTTGTTTTTCATCATTTATCATATACACATGATCTGTGACTGCAAATCATAAGTGCATTAGTGAGATCCTGCTGGTGTGGGTTTCCTCCCTTACATATGCAGGTAAATGAGTGATAATGGCTTCACCTGTAAACATACATGCATTAGTCCAGGGGTCGCAACCCAAATGTTAAGAAGAGCCATTTTGTCCTCTCAACAAAAACCAAACCACTTTGGGAGCCACAACATTTTATGTCCATTTTACCATCTTGGCTGTAAATGTGTCTCAGTATGTGTTTATGTTCTAGTATAGGATAAAAAATATAATATAAACTAAAACTCAGACTCACTTTGCTCTGCTTTAATCTTTAGCTCAGCTACAGCTGCTTTTCTCACATCTCCAGCAGGAAACTTTTCCTCAAAAGTAGAACAGTTTCTTGTAAAATGTCTCTCAACGTTCAACTTTTTACGAGGCTGAAGCCGCTTCTCATTCGCCAGCTTCTTGTTTGAATTTTCCCGTTCCACCTTAAATGGTGCCTGAGCCGCCAGAATGTAACTGCTGCGCCGTTTAAGGTGGAACAGGGAAATTTTATTAAGAAACTGGCAAATGTGAAACTGATTTCAGCCTCGTGACTTTTCAGTGTCTCAGTTTCTCGTTGCAGATTAAACGTATCAGGAAACCAGCTGGAGTGATTATAAACACAAATCAGTCCATTCGTCTCCAAATTATCGATGTTCATCTTAAATCTCTCTCTTTGGCGTTTCGTTAGCTACTAGCAAGGCGAAATTGTTGTCTGTGTTGCTATGGTGACCAGCAGTCTGCGCTGATCTTCAGGGTTAAAGGGTGAATCAGCAGTTCTACATTAACTCCAGAGTTTAAGACCATTTACTGTTAAACTGTGTTGAACGATCAGCAGAGCTTTATTTTACTGTAAAGGAGGTTTATTTTATTTTTACCTACTAATCTAATTCAGCTGTGAAGCCAGAACAGGGCAGTAAAAGAGCCACATGTCTCTGACCCCTGCATCGGTGAGATCCTGCTGGTGTGGGTTTCCTCTCTTTCAATGATGCAGACAAAGACTAGTGCTTATAGCGCCCCCTGGTGGAGATAAACAGTAAGCGAGGCACTTCTGAATGAGTAAGAAAAGTGGCCATTGGTGACTTGCTGTAAAGATGGCTATCCAGTTGCAGCCCCTTTGGAGGATCACTGATCTAGAACCGCCCCTGGTTGCTCTGTGTTCCGTGTCAGATTAGCAGCAGCATTTATGTGCCGGTCCTGTCGAGCGCAGAGCGTTTAGAAGGAGAAATATGGCTCACTTAGCGAGATTCAACCTCCTGCTAACGCTGCCCTGAGAGGAACACTGAGCGTTCCGGGATTGATCACGTCTGGAGGAAAGTCCATCCGTTTTCCGGAATCATCTGGAACGCCGTTGATGGATGTTGGCAGGGAGCCAGAGGGGCCCGCTTTTTTATTTTTTCCTGCAGAATTACAATCCTGCAATTCCGCACAGAGAGACAGAACACGAGAGCACATCATTCTCTCTCTTTAATCTCCCCCTCTCCTCCTTCTCCATCATTCCTTTGTTTTCCTCTGTTATCTCACGACCTCTCTCTCTTTTACTTCTCTCTCTCCCTCTCTTCCACATTTTCTCTCTCCTTTATCCTGCCTTTATTTCACCCTCTCCCTTCTTTATCTCCTCTTTCTCTCTTCTCTTTCCCTCTCTTTTGATCATCTCTCTCTCATTCTCTTTAATCTACCATCTCTCTTTAATCACTCTCTCCTCTTTCTCCCTCATTCTTTTGTTTTTTTTTCCGTTATCACTCTCAACCTCTTTTCTCTCTCTTTTCCACCTTTTCTCTCTCCTTTATCCTGTCTTTATTCCACTCTTTCTTTTTCCTCTCTTTCTCTTTCTTCTCTCTGTTCTTTCTCTCTTTCCCTCTCACTTGATCATCTCTCTCATCTCCCCCTCTCCTCTTTCTCTCATTCTTTTGTTTTTTTGTCTTTTATCTCCCTCGACCTTTCTCTTTTACTTCTCTCCCTCTCTTCCAGTTGTCCTCTCCCTCTTTATCCTGTCTTTATTCCATTCTTTTTCCCTTCTCTCTCTTCTCTCCTCTTTCTCTTTCCCTTTCTCTTGATCATCACTCTTATCTTCTCTTTCTTACACTTTTGAATCTATTGTCTCTCTCTCTTTAATTTCTCTCTCTTCCCTTCCTTTTTTCCTCGCCGTCTTTACCCTGTTTTTATTCCACTTTCTTTTTTCTTCTCTCTTTTCTCTCCTCTTTCTATTTCTTGTCTTTCCCTTTCTCCTCTCTCTGTTCTCTTTCTCTCTCATCTTTTCTTTCTTCTTTTTCCTCTCTTTTCACACTCTCTCTCTGTCCCTCTCTCTCTCTCTCTCTCTCTCTCTCTCTCTCTCTCTCTCTCTCTCTCCCTCTCCCTCTCTCTCAGTGAACTGTAGTTAAAGTGTGATCAGGTACGTGACAGAGTGAGTATGATTGAATGGAGCGCTGGCCTTGCTCTGTTTCATCATTTAAACCGAGTCTCTCTGCCTCTCGTCCCTCGCCGACATCACTCTTATCTAATGACCTGCTCCGGAGCCCTGAGGGACGCGCCGCCTCAGAGCAGGACATAAATCTCTCAGAACCGCTCCATGATGAATCTTTAGGAAACGATTCAGTGCAGAATGCAGTTCACTTATTATGAGATCTGAACAGAGAGATTCAGAGCGGTTTGGTGTGAAATGGTTCAGATGTCTTTACAGTGGTGGTGATAGGAACCAGGGGTTGCCATGACTACAACACAAATATAGACATTTTATTTACTATCCAGAACCACCAGTGAACCTACACGAGTCTTCTGAGTTTCTATGGAATGTTGATGATGGAAAATAGTGGAAAATCTGAAATAATAAGTTTTCTTTGGAGACTATTTTGCCTCACAGCGCCCTGCATGTATCCCTCCACCATGAATGGAGTTTAAGTTCTCTAAACTATCATAAAACAGTGTCTCAGTCATCAGGCAGTGAATTCATAACCATTTCATGTAGGAACTTTCTGTGAGGGAGCTTTTAGAGGTGGACGTCTGGTTCCTATCACCACCACTGTGAACAGTTCTGACTCGGTGAGTTTCTCTAAACCATAGACAGAATTCCTTTCAGTGAGCCTGGTTACAGTTTGAGGGACCCGCTAGGAAGCAATATGTCCCTGAGACACTACTAAGGATAACTACAGCCAACTAGCCTGCTTTATTGTAGCTTTCATATCCAGAGAGATAAAAGTGTAAACAACAACAACCTTGTGTTCAACTGCCTAATTACTAAAACTGACAGGCCCACTGTTTATAGCAGTAGGTATAGATGTCAAAGGTGAACGGTTGGAGATTTTCTTGTCATGTTTTCTTTACCACTGATGTAGTTAAACAATCACATCCTTAACTACAGTATGATTAGTATGTTCACTATGTTGTTAATTTCAGAGTGTTAGTTCTCTAGCAATTATCCACTGGGTTATTCTGACAAGGACTCTTATTGTGAAGACAGGGCTAGCCCATAGCCCCGTTCGGAAGTACTGCATCAGTCTAACGCTGACAGCTGAGAAGGCAAGATGTAGTGAGGCTTAGAGTGAATTGTTAGACAAAATTTCTTTTGCATGGCTGCAGCCCTTTAATAAAGCACAACAAGTTGTGTATAAGCTGTGTCCTCTTCAATAGCGGTGAACGCTACAGTATATTTTGGGCTGTTATCTATATACACACCCAATTTGTGATTGTATATAACACTGCAGCAGTGTTTATGTGTCCATCCTGTCAAGCAGAGAGCGTTTAGATTCGGTCTTCTTCTCCTGACAGCTCCATGATGGGTAAAGGCTTCCTTTCACAGCACTGGGAGTAGATGTTTCGGGTGCATGCAAGATTTTCTCATTGTTTTTTCCGCAGTACTGAACTTTGTTTTCTTTACCATGGTCAGTTTACTACTTAACTAGCTTTCTAGCTAGGTTGGCATTAATATTCAAACCAGTGTGAAAATCTACGGTGAGGAAAAAAACAAGTCTCATTTAGGGGTGGGCAATACGACGATATTTTATCGGTATTGTGATAAATTATCTCATAATATGCTTTTTTGTGGATATTGTCAGCACTTACAGAAGACACTGACTACATGTTTCATTACAAAGTGAGCAGAAAAACTAGGCCTGTTTAACTGGATTTAGTGCAGTGCGGTTTGTGAAACATTAAATAAAATCACTGTAGTTGTATGTTTACTATTATTATTATTGTATTTTTTATATGTGGGAATTTAGGTTCTATTTTAACAGTTCCAAATGATTAAATTTCAGAAATATTGAATATTATGATGCATATCATGCATCGTGAAAATATCTTGAAGTATCATGATGTAATGTTTTTGCCATATTGGGCACCCCCAGTCCCGCTAAAGATACAGATCTTTTTTACAACAGCGACAATAAATAAAACGCAAAATGCAACGATGCATGTCGCTGCTGTTGGAACAAAACCTTGTATCTCTTTTTATCATTTTCCAGTTTTTGCCATGCCTGTTGGACTTTACATTGTGTCAGAATTTCATGATGGACCAAAAGAAACAGCCCAAAAATACTTGGAAAAAAGTCTGGTTCCACTGACTTGCATTAAAAGTAAAGTCCGTTTTTTCCTTCTCCTGTAAAGTTTCCGTTTTGGAGATACGAGGTTTTGTTCCGACAGCAGTGATATGTACCCTTTAAACGTATTCACTGCATTTACAAGGTCAGAAAGTTCTCAGATATGATGTTAAGTTAACCTGTAACACTTCAGGTCCATGCAAGTGCACCAAGGGGAACTTAGCATGCTACCGGCAAACGCTCCAACCTTGACGCTATCGCTGGAGGAGCCCCTTCAACTTACAATCCATCTCTCACCACTCTATTGTATTCTAGCCATCATTCATCAAAAATGCCTCCCACTGGCCTACCTGTTCCGCAGGCTATCCGTCCTCTATCTCACTCCAGCAGAAGGCCACTGCTCTTTATCGAGCCACAGAGGCCAGGAGTCAAGGACTTCAACCCCCACAATGCTGTTCACCCTGCGGCTAGCTGTCAAGAGCGTCTGACACCAAGGCCAAACGCTCGTGCTCACAGCCAGGCCCACGGGTCTCCTGGTGTCCATGGAAACCTTTCTGCAATTCAGGTCCTACCAGATCCTTCTGTACATCTGTTCTGACGCTTTTCAGGCTGAATTCTGTGATTCAGAGCAAAGATTTTGACCCCTTCACTCTCCAAAAACAGCTTTATACCACCATACACATTTGCCAATAAAAGCTGTCTGCAACAAAGCTCCTTTTAACGACAAACATTCGAAGAAGAAGAGGCCCAAGAGGCCTGATGAGATGACCAGAGGTGGACAAAGCAACTACAAATTGTCCTCAAGTACAAATACTGTACTTATAGACACAATTACTTAAGTAGAAGCAAAAGCAGACTCGTAAAAAAGATGGTTCTTCAATGGTTCTTTAGTAAAGACAACGGTTTAGTACCATGAATGCTCCAAGAACTGGATTATGTGTTGTGTATAATTCTACATAGAACCTTTTTAAAAATGGTTCTATATAAAACCAAAAATGTCGCTTCTATTGTAACAAGCTTGACATCGCAAGCAAGGTTTGTGACGAAGTCTAGTGTAAAATAGCGTGTATTCATCATGTTCCGTTGACGTTACACAATCGCACTGCCACTTTTTTGGTTCTTTAGTAAATGCCATAGCTCTATTTAGAACCATGAGTTCTACATAAAATCATTTAATGCTTAAGCGGTTCTTTGCATGGAGAAATGGTTCATCAGATTGATGGACAATGTGTTGTATATGGTACTATGTAGAACCTTTCTAAAAGTGGTTCCATTAAAAACAAAAATGGCTCTTTTATTGTAACAAGCTTGACTTTGTGACAGTAGCAGAACACTTTCATATATACAACACATTCCCCATCAATCTGAATCATTTCACCATAAAAAGAACCATCTGATCAGGCAAATGTTCCTTTGAGTGTTTCTATATTATATTCTATATATAACTGTCTTTACTAAAGAACCCTTGAAGAACCATCTTTTTAAGAAGTCTAAAGAGTAAGAAAGTAAACGGTTTCAGTGTTGCTCCAAAAGTGTTTTGCTACGTCTCGCGGCGACGCTGCTCGCTTATTTCCAGTACCGCCGTCTGTTTTCACACTTTTTCACAGACTGAGAAATCTGAAAGAAATCAGAGTCAGAGTTTACGTTAGAAATCTGATTACTGAGCTAAAAACCAGCCTCTTTATCAGATTTCCTAATCAGATTTCTAGACCTTGCTCTCATAAACTATTTGACTGCTAAAGGCGCCCCCTTGTGGAAATTCTTCAACCTACTAAACATGAGTGAGTGAGCCACATAAAAAAAAACAAGCATCAACAACAACAACAACAGAAACACCTTTGAAGTGAAAATGTAAACAAATTACTTTCAGCAACTCAGCACGGCAAGCATAATAACATCAGTCCGACATTTGGTACAACATTAGATTGGATTTGTTCTTTTTCTCCACACCAGCAAATCCGTCTAATATCATCCTGAAAAGATATCAAGGTTGGTGGTGTCTTCATTTAAAGGCTGTATGATGAACGGCCACTAAAAAATCCCCGTAGCTCAGTTTTAATCTGCGGTGGGTTTGTAATAGCCGGCAGGACTGGGAAAAAGACGACGGCTAGCTTATCGCTTATTTCATCTGACAATTAACACGTTAGAAAATTAATATCAAGGATCCGCTCTTTAATTAACGGAGTGGAAGAGGAGTGTGTTCAGATGGATGGTAGAGATTTTCTTTAGGAGGAGGAGGAGGAGGAGGTGGATGTTCATGTGGGAGATAAAGATGGAGAAAGAGAGATAACGTGGGAGAAAGACGAAGCAAGAGAAGAGGGAGGGAGCGCGTGTGCAGGAGAGAGATAAAGCGATAGCGGAGGAAGAGGGTGTGATGTTCCTCTTCTCCCTCTGACAGTGTCTCCGCGCTCGTTAAACCTTTTCTTTATCTCTTAACAATCGCTCTAATTATGTTCATTGAAGGGGGCCAATTAATCGTGCATTGTCAGGCCCTGCGGCTAAAGTGTTTCTGCAGCATCCAGAGGAATCCGCAATTAACACAGCCAAATTTATTTAGAGACACTTCTTGGCTTTTGACTCCCTCCAATTATCGCTAATCAATGCTGCGGAGAGCCGGCGGGGGAGCCGGGCAGGATGCGGGAATTTATCAGGAGAGTGACACTACAAACATACACACACTGAGCCCTTACTTACTACACAGGGCAGAACACAGCGGCGTGGGAGACGAGACACTGACAGAGAACAAGGAGAACTGCTGAGGGTGGAAAGAATGAGGGACAGAGAGAGAGAGAGGGAGACAGAGAGGGCTGAATGGAATAGAAATGGGCTGCTGGGCGAATCAAGCCACTCATAGAATCATAAACCCGGGCCAATATAAGAAATCATAGACTCGGGCTGCTATACGTAATCAGAGAAACGAACTGCCATGAAAAATTACAGAATCAGGCCACTAAAAAGGTTATAGATACAAGCTTCTATTAGAAATAATGGCATTGGGTTATTATAGGAAATCATAGAATCAGGCTGCTATGAAAAATCACACAAATGAGCCACTATAATAAAAAACGCAGAATAGGGCCCACTATAGGAAATTATAAGATCAAGCTGCTACAGGTAATCATAGAAATAAGCAGCTGTAAGAAATTATACACTTGGGCCAGTATAAGCGATTATAGAGACAAGCTGCTATAATTAATAATAGAATCAGATTCTTATAGGAAATCATAGAATAGGGCTGCTATAAAAATTGTAAACTGTTATGAGAAATTGTAGGATCAGGCTGCTGTAGGTAATCATAGAAATAAGCAGCTATGAGAAATTATAGTATTGGGCCATTTTAAGGAATTGCAGAAACAAGCTGCTATTAAAAGTAATAGAAACAGGAAATCATAGAATCAGGCTGCTATAAATGATTAAAGTAACAAGAATCAAGAGAAAGCTTTATGAAAGTACAGAAACAGGCTCGTTTCAGAAATCATAGAATTGGGCCACTATAAGAAAATACAGAGTCGGGCCACTGTTAGAAAATGTAAAATCAGACCGGGATTAGAAAACGTAGAATGAGGCCACTATAAGAAATCGTACAAATGGGCCACCATAAGGAAACACAGAATCAGGCGGCTATAAGAAATTGTATAAATTGGCCTTTATAAGAAATCTTACAATTGGGCCTCTATAGGAAAACAGAACTGGGCCAATAAAAGAAACTGTATAACCAGGCTGCTGTAATGGTTTATACAAATTTTAAACTTTTACAACTCAATCAGGCAGCTATAAGAAATCATCGAAATGGGCTGCAATTAGAAAGAAAAAAAACAAGGCGCTATGACAAACAGTCTATTTGGGTCACTATACTCAGCCTGTACGGTCTGCGCTAACATTATCAGCCTGTACGCCCTGTGCTAACACACTCAGCCTGTACGGTCTGCGCTAACAGACTCAGCCTGTACGGTCTGCGCTAACAGACTCAGCCTGTACGGTCTGCGCTAACATTATCAGCCTGTACGGTCTGCGCTAACGGACTCAGCCTGTACGGTCTGCGCTAACAGACTCAGTCTGTACGGTCTGCGCTAACGGACTCAGCCTGTATACGGTCTGCGCTAACAGACTCAGCTTGTACGGTCTGCGCTAACGGACTCAGCCTGTATACGGTCTGCGCTAACAGACTCAGTCTGTACGGTCTGCGCTAACGGACTCAGCCTGTATACGGTCTGCGCTAACAGACTCAGCTGTACGGCCTGCGCTAACGGACTCAGCCCGTTCGGCCTGCGCTAGCAGACTCGGCCCGTACGGCCTGCGCTAACGGACTCGGCCTGTACGGCCGGTCTGCGCTAACGGACTCGGCCTGTGCGGCCTGTGCTAACGGACTCAGCCTGTACGGTTTGCGCTAACACACTCAGCCTGTACGGTTTGCGCTAACACACTCAGCCTGTACGGTTTGCGCTAACACACTCAGCCTGTACGGTTTGCGCTAACACACTCAGCCCGTACGGTCTGCGCTAATGGACTCGGCCCGTACGGCCTGCGCTAACGGACTCGGCCCTGTACGGTCTGCGCTAACGGACTCGGCCCGTACGGTCTGCGCTAATGGACTCGGCCCGTACGGTCTGCGCTAACGGACTTGGCCCGTACGGTCTGCGCTAACGGACTCGGCCCGTACGGTCTGCACTAATGGACTCAGCCCGTATGGTCTGCGCTAACGGACTCAGCCTGTACGGTCTGCGCTAACGGACTCGGCCCGTACGGTCTGCGCTAACATATTTGGCCTGTATAAATTTAAACCAGTGATATATTCTTGCAGACATAATGTAAACAGCAGATTGATTTATTTGGTTGTAACTGGTTTCAAGGAAAAAATGCCTAAAGACATAAAGTGGTGGAAACAAGAAATCCATATGAAAGTAATTTTACCGACAATATTGATCTCCAGCATAGCGTCAGTACTGGAATTCAATACGTTACAGCGCAGAAATCAATAGTCACTCAAATCGTTAATTCGCGTTAATTCACTCCAAATGTCCCTCAAACCCACTCAAACCACGTCCAGGTCTCGGCCACTCTAAACAACAAGTGAGTCTGTGCTGCAGTAACAGCCTCTACTCTGCTGGAAAGGCTTTACACTAGATGTTGGAACATTGCTGTGAGGATTTGATTGAGCGTTAGTGAGGTCAGGTACTGATGTTGGATGGTCAGTTCTGGATCACTAACTCATCCCAAAGGTACTGGATGGAGCTCCATCACTCCAGAGAACACAGCTCCACTGCTCCACAGCCCAATGCTGGGGGGCTTTATACCCCTCTAGCCCAAGCTGGGCACTGGACATGGAGACCTTAGGTGCAGCTGATCCAGAGCGTCACATTCTACTGGTCAGTGCTTTTCTATTGAGATTATACAAGCTGAATGTCTGTGTGGAGCTGCTTAAGCATTAATGTGGGGTAGATTTGTCCTGCTGTGGCCCTGGGGGTGGGGCCCAGAGAGACATCGCACTGTAGAGGAGTGCAAAAAAGACACCAGCTTAGAAAGCATGCTCCAGAGAGAGAGAGCATGTGGCGACAAACAGGAGGATAAAGAGAGAGAGAGAAAGAGAGTCTGCGCTAGAGAGAGAAAAGGAGAGAGAGGAGAGGGAGAGAAAAAGAGAAAGTGTGTGCTAGAGAAAGAAAGAGTGAGAAAGAGAGGAGAAAGAGAGAAAGAGAGAGATAGTCCATGTTAGAGAGAGAGAAGAGATAGAGACAGAGAGAGAGAAAGAGAGAGAGAGGAAGAGAGAGAAAGAAAAAGAGAGAGAGAGTCTGTGCTAGAGACAGAAAAGAAGAGATAGAGGAGAAAAAGAGAAAGTGTGAGAGAGAGAGAGAGGAGAGAGAGAAAAGGAGAGAAAGAGAGAGAGAGAGAGAGAAAGAGAGAGAGAGAGAGAGAGAGAGAGAGAGAGATAAAGGACAGAGTGAGAAAGGGGATAGAAAGACACAGGAAGAAAGAATGAGATGGAGAGAATGTGAGAAAGGAGAGAGTGAGGAAAAAGGAGCGATAATGAGAGAGAGAGAGAGAGAGAGAGAGAGAGAGAGAGAGCGAGATATCCCTTGTGCTTCAGAGCAAATTTCAGCATCCGCTCCTTTCAATGCATTCCTCCTTCCACATTCCTCCTCTTCTGAGCTCCCGAGGTACAGGGTGTTTTTCATACAGACACAGTGCCCCCTGGTGGCGTTGCAGTGAATGGCAGGATGAAAAAGTGCTTTATCTGCACCCATCCCCCACAGTCTACACATACTGCCTCTCTTCACCAGCAGGGGGCAGCGGCGCATCACAAACGGACTGAACTACTCAGGTGAACGATGGAATAAAACAGGTTTTGTAGCTGATCTGAGGTCAGAGTTTGTGTTTTCTGTGAGAATGGAGGTGCATTGGTGCTGTGGGTGTAGTGCTGAGGTCAAGTCGGTGCAGCAGGGGGCGCTGTGTGGAGAAAAAAAGTGAGTTTAATCTGCTTCAGTGACAGCGGTAATCCTCTTAAACACAGCTGGATTTAGAACTGATTACAAACACAGTGACATACGCAACAGCACAGCGCTGCTCACCCAGAGAACTGACCCCAAATCACTCCTGCAGCTCTGATTCACACTTACAGACGGAAACAGACCTCACTGAACAGGTGATCTGTGGCAGGTAAAGGTCAAACTGACAGACGGAGGTCAAAAGGTCACACTGGATATTCTGTCAGCTGTTATGCAATATTTTAACTCTGGATTTATCATCACTACTATAAAAACTCTCATAAGCAACTACGCACATACATATACATGTGTGTGTGTGTATATATATATATATATATATATATGGACTGTAGTCCATCTGTTTCTCTGCATACTCTGTTACCCTGTTCTTCAGTGGTCAGGACCCCCATGGACCCTCACAGAGCAGGTACTATTTGGGTGGTGGGTCATTCTCAGCACTGCAGTAACACTGACGTGGTGGTGGTGTGTTAGTGTGTGTTGTGCTGGTCTGAGTGGATCAGCATCTTGTACTTGTACAATAACATATACATATGTATGTATATATATATATTAGAGATGAAACGGTTACCGGTTTTACGGTAAACCGCGGTAAAATTAATGACGGTTAGTAGTACCGTTTGAACTTTACAGTATCGTTAAAACCGCGGTCGATTACCGCGGTGTGAAAAACTCGGAGATTCGGAGATATTTCAGCCTTCTAAGAAGACCAAGTCTGACGTTTGGTCATATTTTGGGTTTTATAAGAATGCAGAAGGAAAGTTAACTGAAGATGACCACCCTGTCTGCAGATGACCACCCTGTCTGCAGATGACCACCCTGTCTGCAGAACAGGCCGAAAGAAAATAGCGGCGAAAGGGGGCAACACATCAAACCTTATGAGTCATCTTCGCGACCACCACCCGCTACTTGCAAGAATGCAAGGTTAACTTTAACGGAGAAGTCTGTGGACTTCGAAATAGAAGAAATGTCACGGTTTGTGTGGTTTAACTTGCGCTTATGGTTCGTTAATAATGTTAAATTAAGCTTTTAGCGTCAAAAAAAACAAAAAACAAAAAACAATCGGTGAATCAGCTGTGAATCGAAACTAAAGCTTGTAACACACATTTCTGTGCATATTGCTGCCAATTCTATTTGTGTTAATATAAAAGTTGGTGAAACGAGTTTCAGTTTGTGTATCAGTATTTATTTTTTTTATTTATTTTACTTTTCAACACATTTGAACAATATCGCGATAATACCGATAATCGTGATAATTTTGGTCATGATAATCGTGATATGAAATTTTAATATCGTTTCATCTCTAATATATATATATATATATATATATATAATATATATATATATATATATAAATATATATATGTATATACACACACAACAACATGCTAGCATGCTGTTCAACACCGCGATAGTGTGACGTTCACCAATGTGCATGAGTGGGATGTCAGGTGCCTGGGCTGAGATCAGATACCGTCTAAGTTTCTCCCGAGACTCTCAAACAATAAATAATAAAAAAAAAAACATAAAACCCTAAAATATCCAAATTAAAAGCTGAATACCTACGCATCAAATCAATATCCAAAAAGTCCAATTTTGGGTTCAGCCCTAATATAGCGCTATATAGAACTCTAAATAGAATCGTTCCCTTTACTAAAGAACCCATGTTTCTACAGACCTACCTTCATTTATTTAACTTCCAGAAAACATATATTTAATATAAGATCACACAGAAGCCTCAACAGCACCATATAATATCAAGTTTTTTCAGGGATCTCTCTCTCTCTCTCTCTCTCTCTCTCCTCTCTCTCTCTCTCTCTCTCCCACAGTTCCCCTTAACTGCCATTTCTTAAAGACGTTTCTGACGGTGCAAACTGGAGCTGGAAATGCTTTGATATCGTTTTACAGTCTTCTCTCACTCTGTGGGCACAAATTAGCCTCATTTTCAGATCCTCAGGCAGCTGCTTAGAGGAGAACGAGGCTGTTGAGCATAAGGTTCGAAGAGTCTCGACCTGCCTAAGCGGTCCTAAAGAGTCCATTCAGTTCAATGTGTTCAGCCCTGAAAATCGCTTATTTAAATGGAAACGCTGGTGTGTTGAACACTGTTGTGTTATGCAAGCGTTGCAACTATGGCAACTGAGAAAGTTATTCTTGGCGTCCTTCTAGCATATTCTATAAAAAAAATTACACTAAAATAATTACAATAAATACATCTTCTAACGTCTTTCATAGAGACTTGATTAGAATCTATTGTGTGCTGCCTTTTTAATATGGTAGGGTTTATATACGCTTCTCTGCTGACTGGGTAAGACCTCTGACACGCCCATCAAACCAGAGAAAACACACCTCAGAGCTGCACACTGATTCACACCGTTTCAACAAAACGTCGTTTAACCTGGAAAACGTAGCAAAACAGTGCACAGCGTTTTGAAACTGAACGCATCCCAGATGAGTTGACTAAGCTCTGAGACGTCCTCACATCATAATTAATAGATATTTTCTGTTTTTTAAGTTAATCAAGTATAAAATACATTTTAAAAATGGTCTTTCAGGGGTTCTTTAGTAAAGAAAATGGTTCTATATAGAACCATGAACACTCAAAGAACCCTTTCCATGGTGAAAAGTTTCTTCAGATTGATGGAGAACGTGTTGTGTGTGGTTCTATGTAGAACCTTTTTGAAACGGTTTCTATACAGCACTATTTCTATTGTTACAATGTCATGGTTAACACAGTAGAAGAACCCTCTTTGGTGCTATATAGAACCCTTTCCAAAAAAGACTCTACCAAAAAGGGATTATTCTATTGTGTCAAACCTTGACATTGTAACTACACACTTAAAATGATGGTTCTTCAAGGGTTCTATAGTAAAGAAAATGGTTATATATAGAACTGTGAACACTCAAAGAACCCTTTGCATGATTAAATGGTTCTTTGCATGGTGGAATGGCTCTTCAGATTGATTTTATATGGTTCTATATATATTTTGAAAGGCACCAAAAAGGGTTCTTTTATAGTTACGATGTCACAGTTGACACAGCAGAAGAACGCTTTTTGGTGCTATATGGAACCCTGTTCAAAAAGACTATATTGAACCATCTACAGCACATTTTCTGTCAATCTGAAGAACCTTTTCACCATGCAAGGACTCATTTAATCATGAGTGTTCATGTTTCTATATAGAACCATTTTCTTTACTAAAGAACCCTTGAAGAACCATCTTTTTTAAGTCTACTACCTTGTGTTCACTTCTTTTCGCTTCGAAAATCGACAAAAGTGTGTGATTTGGCAGGGGTGCCGAAACTTTTGCATACAGCTGTGCACACTGTACTGATTTTGATTTGTGTTTATTTTTAAATCAATGTTGCTTAAAGCAAAAAACACTGTAACCATGCAGTGCATCTCCATGACCGTCCTCCAGTGGAGTAACAGGATATAAAGCTCCTCTACTGTTATTAAAGGCTGTTGATTTCCCCTCATTTGCCTGCATTACTTATTTATTTGCCATTTCCTGCCTTCATAACTGCCCAAACCTCTGTCCTGCAGCTAATCCAGCGCTCCGTAATTACAGCCAATCTCCGTCTGCAGACATTCCAGCCTGAATGAAATTACAGCTCGCTCTGCGTGCAGCACAGCAGCAGCCGGTCAGCACAGCAGCAGCCGGTCAGCACGAAGTGAACAGTCTAGGACTCGGTCACGCTTTACAAAGCGCAGGTATAACATCACACAGACTTCACAGTCTTAAACTCGTTTTAAATGACAAACCTGAAACAATGTTGTTCACAAATTCGAGGAAAATGTCCTTGAACGTTCCGCCTGTCGCCACTTCAAAGGGAAATGAGTCTACATAGAAATATCTAGGATTAATTCTTTAACATTTAGGCCTCATATTTTGAAATTCGGTGAAGAAATTAAAGATGAAATTGAGATTTTATTTTAGGAAGAGGTTTTGTTGGTCCTTTGGAGATACTTTTGTACCATCCATTGATTACAGAGAGCACATCTGGACTGCTTACATCCATTATATACCGTTTGTTTGAACCCTTGACATCAAGCTTGACATTTTTTTTGCTATATAGAACCATTTTCAAAAAGGTTTCGTACAGAACCATATCTAACACATTTTCCATCAACCTGAAGAACCATCTCACCATGCAAAGAACCCTTTAAGCATGCAATGGTGCTATATAGAACCAAGAACACTCAAAGAACCCTTTGCATGCTTAAATGGTTGTTTGCATGGCGAAATGGTTCCTCAGATATATGGGTCTGTATCGCACCAAAAGGGTTCTTCTATTGTTACAAGCTTGACATCATAACAACAGCAGAAGTGCTATATGGAACCATTTTTAGAAAGGTGCTGTATAGAACCATATACATTCTCCATCACTCTGAAGAACTATTTCACCATGCAAACAACCACATAAGCATGCTAAGGGTTCTTTGAGTGTGAATGGCTCTAAACAGAACCATCGTCTTTATCAAAGAACCCTTGAAGAACCATCTTTTTAGGAGTGTGTAGATACAGTCAGTGTTGGTGAAGCAGACACCAGCTCAGAGTGGAGACACTGTGGGAATTTAGCTGATACTGTTTATGGAAACATCACATGAAAATACCTCGATCTCACAGCGGCCTTCAGTGTGTGTGTGTGTGTGTGAGTGTGTGTGTGTGTGTGTGTGTGTGTGTGTGTGTGTGAGTGTGTGTGTGTGTGAGTGTGTGTGTGTGTGTGAGTGTGTGTGTGTGTGAGTGTGTGTGTGTGTGTGTGAGTGTGTGAGTGTGTGTGTGTGTGTGTGTGTGTGTGTGTGTGTGAGTGTGTGTGTGTGAGTCCTCAGGCAGTGCAGCTGCTCTGGCTTTAACTCTCTTTGCCTCTTCATGGGGGATAAAATCAAATCCAGCCACAGAGTCCCTGCTGAGACGGGAGCGAGCCTGTATACACCCTCAGATCCAGCTCACACTACTCTCTGAAAAAGGTGCTTCTTCAACGGTTCCTTAAATTAAAAAGGGTTCTATATAGAACCATGAACACTCCAACACTCCCCTTCGCATGATTAAATATTTCTTTACATCATATAACAGTTCTCCAGATTGATGGAGAACGTGTTGTAGATGGTTCTATCTAGAACCTTTTAGAAAAGGGTTCTGTATAGCCCCAAAAAACGGTTCTTCTATTGTTATGACATCACACTTGTATCAATAGAAAAACCCTTTTTGGTGCTACACTCTTAAAAATGATGGTTCTTTAGTAAAGAAAAGAACCCTTTACATGATGAAATGGCTCTTTACATCATGAATTGGTTCTCCAGATTGGTGGAGAACGCGCTGACGCAGTAAAGAGGCAGCAGGTGAACATGTAGAAGTGAGAGTAATGGATGTAAAGATAACAGATGTTTGCGCATTTTAATGCAGTTTACTTGCTGAATTGAACCTCTTCAACTCTTTGAGACCACCGGTGGTTCTAAACACACTTCGTCATATTCTTCATGACTTTCATATTTCATAAGCTACATTCTAAAGGTGGGGGTCGTATGAGAGCTGTAACTGTCTTCTTTCCAGTCAAATAGATGGTGATGTCCTTTTAAACCCTTATAATAAAAGAAGCTGAACTCACAAATTTTTTGTTCTACTGAAAGTCGACCCATTTTTCACAAATCTGGGCTATAAACTATAAACAGATGGCGTCTCTTCAGTGAGCTGATCTGTAAACATTACTTTTATAAAATAATACAAAGAGCGTCTAAGATTTTTGGCTTTCAGCAGTGAATTGTAAGCATATAGCAATGGGTATCATAAAACACGTTCTTTAATTTGAGTGGAGCTTTTACAAAAAAATAAATAAATAAATAAATAAAAATTTACATTTATTTCATGCAGTTACTGAATAATTTGCCTTACAATTTGGTCAAATTCAGATGGAACAACCAAAATATACCCTGGAGAATAAGAGGTTAACCTCGTCTCTGTCACTGTTCCAGTAACGGCACAGGTCTATTGTTCACTTCCAGGTTTTGAAAATCATATTTATGATCATCCAGCAACACAGTGATGCAGTATACCGTCAGAAAGCTAACGGCATATTGTGCCATTAAACTGTGCCTTAAACTCAGCCCATTAAAAGCTTTGCTACACGTGACTTTTCACCATTTATCTTTGTTTACTTGCTGTATTTTCTTCTTTTGTGCTCTCAGTTTTCATTGGCTGTTGCAGGAGTCAGTTCAGATTGGGTCGTTGACCAGTTCACACTAGATTACACTCAGAGTCGGGTTATCAAACTCTGACTGGTCTAAAACGCGATTGGGAGGCAGTAAATCTAAGTCTGTGCTCCTCAAACACGACTCGACTCTCTCCAACTCTCAACTGTGACTGACCTGAAAACCTGCAGACTAGAGCCGACCAGCTCAGCTGAGAATCGGGGCTAAAATCGGGGTAAAAGTCGTGCAGTGTAACCTCAGCTTAACTGATAACATTGGCCAAAAAACTGTATTTAGAGAGAGGCTGTGTTTTTAGCTGTCAGAGCCAGAGAGGCTGTGTTTTTTAGCCGTTAGAGCCGGAGAGGCTGTGTTTTTAGCCGTTAGAGCCGGAGAGGCTGTGTTTTTAGCCGTTAGAGCCGGAGAGGCTGTGTTTTTAGCCGTTAGAGCCAGAGAGGCTGTGTTTTTAGCCGTTAGAGCTGGAGAGGCTGTGTTTTTAGCCGTTTTAGCTTGAGAGGCTGTGTTTTAGCCGTTCGAGCTGGAGAGGCTGTGTTTTTAGCCGTTTTAGCTTGAGAGGCTGTGTTTTTAGCTGTTAGAGCCCGAGAGGCTGTGTTTTTTTTAGCTGTTAGAGCTGGAGAGGCTGTGTTTTTTTTAGCTGTTAGAGCCGGAGAGGCTGTGTTTTTTTTAGCCGTTAGAGCCGGAGAGGCTGTGTTTTTAGCCGTTTTAGCTTGAGAGGCTGTGTTTTTAGCTGTTAGAGCCGGAGAGGCTGTGTTTTTAGCTGTTAGAGCCCGAGAGGCTGTGTTTTTAGCCGTTTTAGCTTGAGAGGCTGTGTTTTTAGCTGTTAGAGCCGGAGAGGCTGTGTTTTTAGCCGTTTTAGCTTGAGAGGCTGTGTTTTTAGCCGTTAGAGCCGGAGAGGCTGTGTTTTTAGCCGTTTTAGCTTGAGAGGCTGTGTTTTTAGCCGTTTTAGCTTGAGAGGCTGTGTTTTTAGCCGTCAGAGCCAGAGAGGCTGTGTTTTTAGCCGTTAGAGCCCGAGAGGCTGGGTTTTTAGCCGTTAGAGCCGGAGAGGCTGTGTTTTTAGCCGTTAGAGCCGGAGAGGCTGTGTTTTTAGCAGTTAGCGCCAGAGAGGCTGTGTTTTTAGCTGTTTTAGCTTGAGAGGCTGTGTTTTTAGCATTTAGCGCCAGAGAGGCTGTGTTTTTAGCCGTTAGAGCCGGAGAGGCTGCGTTTTTAGCCGTTTTAGCTTGAGAGGCTGTGTTTTTAGCCGTTAGAGCCGGAGAGGCTGTGTTTTTAGCCGTAAGAGCTGGAGAGGCTGCGTTTTTAGCCGTTTTAGCTTGAGAGGCTGTGTTTTTAGCTGTTAGAGCCGGAGAGGCTGTGTTTTTAGCCGTTAGAGCTGGAGAGGCTGTGTTTTTTTAGCCGTTAGAGCCGGAGAGGCTGTGTTTTTAGCCGTTTTAGCTTGAGAGGCTGTGTTTTTAGCTGTTAGAGCCGGAGAGGCTGTGTTTTTAGCCGTTAGAGCCGGAGAGGCTGTGTTTTTAGCCGTTTTAGCTTGAGAGGCTGTGTTTTTAGCTGTTAGAGCCGGAGAGGCTGTGTTTTTAGCTGTTAGAGCCGGAGAGGCTGTGTTTTTAGCCGTTTTAGCTTGAGAGGCTGTGTTTTTAGCCGTTAGAGCCGGAGAGGCTGTGTTTTTAGCCGTTTTAGCTTGAGAGGCTGTGTTTTTAGCTGTTAGAGCCCGAGAGGCTGTGTTTTTAGCCGTTAGAGCTGGAGAGGCTGTGTTTTTTTTAGCCGTTAGAGCCCGAGAGGCTGTGTTTTTAGCCGTTTTAGCTTGAGAGGCTGTGTTTTTAGCTGTTTTAGCTTGAGAGGCTGTGTTTTTAGCCGTTTTAGCTTGAGAGGCTGTGTTTTTAGCCGTTAGAGCCGGAGAGGCTGTGTTTTTTTAGCCGTTTTAGCTTGAGAGGCTGTGTTTTTAGCCGTTTTTGCTTGAGAGGCTGTGTTTTTAGCCGTTCGAGCTGGAGAGGCTGTGTTTTTAGCCGTCAGAACCAGAGAGGCTGTGTTTTTAGCCGTTAGAGCTGGAGAGGCTGTGTTTTTAGCCGTTAGAGCCGGAGAGGCTGTGTTTTTAGCCGTTATAGCCGGAGAGGCTGTGTTTTTAGCAGTTAGCGCCAGAGAGGCTGTGTTTTTAGCTGTTTTAGCTTGAGAGGCTGTGTTTTTAGCATTTAGCGCCAGAGAGGCTGTGTTTTTAGCCGTTAGAGCCCGAGAGGCTGTGTTTTTAGCCGTTAGAGCCGGAGAGGCTGTGTTTTTAGCCGTCAGAGCCGGAGAGGCTGTGTTTTTAGCCGTTTTAGCTTGAGAGGCTGTGTTTTTAGCCGTTAGAGCCGGAGAGGCTGTGTTTTTAGCCGTTTTAGCTTGAGAGGCTGTGTTTTTAGCCGTTCGAGCTGGAGAGGCTGTGTTTTTAGCCGTTTTAACTTGAGAGGCTGTGTTTTTAGCTGTTAGAGCCGTAGAGGCTGTGTTTTTAGCCGTTAGAGCTGGAGAGGCTGTGTTTTTTTTAGCCGTTAGAGCCCGAGAGGCTGTGTTTTTAGCCGTTTTAGCTTGAGAGGCTGTGTTTTTAGCTGTTAGAGCCGGAGAGGCTGTGTTTTTAGCTGTTTTAGCCCGAGAGGCTGTGTTTTTAGCCGTTAGAGCTGGAGAGGCTGTGTTTTTAGCCGTTTTAACTTGAGAGGCTGTGTTTTTAGCCGTTAGAGCCCGAGAGGCTGTGTTTTTAGCCGTTTTAACTTGAGAGGCTGTGTTTTTAGCCATTTTAGCTTGAGAGGCTGTGTTTTTAGCCGTTCGAGCTGGAGAGGCTGTGTTTTTAGCCGTTTTAGCTTGAGAGGCTGTGTTTTTAGCCGTTTTAGCTTGAGAGGCTGTGTTTTTAGCCGTTAGAGCCCGAGAGGCTGTGTTTTTAGCCGTTTTAACTTGAGAGGCTGTGTTTTTAGCTGTTAGAGCCGTAGAGGCTGTGTTTTTAGCCGTTAGAGCTGGAGAGGCTGTGTTTTTTTTAGCCGTTAGAGCCCGAGAGGCTGTGTTTTTAGCCGTTTTAGCTTGAGAGGCTGTGTTTTTAGCTGTTAGAGCCGGAGAGGCTGTGTTTTTAGCTGTTTTAGCCCGAGAGGCTGTGTTTTTAGCCGTTAGAGCTGGAGAGGCTGTGTTTTTAGCCGTTTTAACTTGAGAGGCTGTGTTTTTAGCCGTTAGAGCCCGAGAGGCTGTGTTTTTAGCCGTTTTAACTTGAGAGGCTGTGTTTTTAGCCATTTTAGCTTGAGAGGCTGTGTTTTTAGCCGTTCGAGCTGGAGAGGCTGTGTTTTTAGCCGTTTTAGCTTGAGAGGCTGTGTTTTTAGCCGTTCGAGCTGGAGAGGCTGTGTTTTTAGCCGTTTTAGCTTGAGAGGCTGTGTTTTTAGCTGTTAGAGCCGGACAGGCTGTGTTTTTAGCCGTTTAGCTTGAGAGGCTGTGTTTTTAGCCGTTCGAGCCGGAGAGGCTGTGTTTTTTTAGCCGTTTTAGCTTGAGAGGCTGTGTTTTTAGCCGTTTTTGCTTGAGAGGCTGTGTTTTTAGCCGTTCGAGCTGGAGAGGCTGTGTTTTTAGCCGTCAGAACCAGAGAGGCTGTGTTTTTAGCCGTTAGAGCCGGAGAGGCTGGGTTTTTAGCCGTTAGAGCCCGAGAGGCTGTGTTTTTTTTAGCCGTTAGAGCCCGAGAGGCTGTGTTTTTAGCCGTTTTAGCTTGAGAGGCTGTGTTTTTAGCTGTTAGAGCCGGACAGGCTGTGTTTTTAGCCGTTTTAGCTTGAGAGGCTGTGTTTTTAGCCGTTAGAGCCGGAGAGGCTGTGTTTTTTTAGCCGTTCTTGCTTGAGAGGCTGTGTTTTTAGCCGTTTTTGCTTGAGAGGCTGTGTTTTTAGCCGTTTTAACTTGAGAGGCTGTGTTTTTAGCCGTTAGAGCCCGAGAGGCTGTGTTTTTAGCCGTTTTAGCTTGAGAGGCTGTGTTTTTAGCCGTTAGAGCCGGAGAGGCTGTGTTTTTAGCCGTTTTAACTTGAGAGGCTGTGTTTTTAGCCATTTTAGCTTGAGAGGCTGTGTTTTTAGCCGTTAGAGCCCGAGAGGCTGTGTTTTTAGCCGTTTTAGCTTGAGAGGCTGTGTTTTTAGCTGTTAGAGCCGGAGAGGCTGTGTTTTTAGCCGTTAGAGCTGGAGAGGCTGTGTTTTTTTTAGCCGTTAGAGCCCGAGAGGCTGTGTTTTTAGCCGTTTTAGCTTGAGAGGCTGTGTTTTTAGCTGTTAGAGCCGGACAGGCTGTGTTTTTAGCCGTTTTAGCTTGAGAGGCTGTGTTTTTAGCCGTTAGAGCCGGAGAGGCTGTGTTTTTTTAGCCGTTTTTGCTTGAGAGGCTGTGTTTTTAGCCGTTTTTGCTTGAGAGGCTGTGTTTTTAGCCGTTCGAGCTGGAGAGGCTGTGTTTTTAGCCGTCAGAGCCGGAGAGGCTGTGTTTTTAGCCGTTAGAGCCGGAGAGGCTGTGTTTTTAGCAGTTAGCGCCAGAGAGGCTGTGTTTTTAGCTGTTTTAGCTTGAGAGGCTGTGTTTTTAGCATTTAGCGCCAGAGAGGCTGTGTTTTTAGCCGTTAGAGCCCGAGAGGCTGTGTTTTTAGCCGTCAGAGCCGGAGAGGCTGTGTTTTTAGCCGTCAGAGCCGGAGAGGCTGTGTTTTTAGCCGTTCGAGCCGGAGAGGCTGTGTTTTTAGCCGTTAGAGCCCGAGAGGCTGTGTTTTTAGCCGTTAGAGCTGGAGAGGCTGTGTTTTTTTTAGCGGTTAGCACTGGAGAGGCTGTGTTTTTAGCGGTTAGCACTGGAGAGGCTGTGTTTTTAGCGGTTAGCACTGGAGAGGCTGTGTTTTTAGCTGTCTACAACAAAAAATCCAAATCCCAAAATTAAAAACTAATGAACCCAACGAACAACTATCAAAACAGTCAATATTCGAGTCCAGCCCTAAAAACTCGTCATGTCCAAAATGGTAACTTTACAAGAGAAGGAAAAAACATTCTTAACTTACAATGGAAGTTAATGTAACCAGATTTTTTTCCAAGTAAACAATAACAGCAGAGAATGAGGTTCAACAATTAGTATAAAAATGTATACTAATAATATAAATATAAGAAAAGTTCTTATGAGTATAAGAAAAAGCAGCAGAAGTAATTAAATGATCATAGTCATTTCTTTTGGTCCGTTCAGCATAAAATTTTAACACAGTGCCAGGAGAAACTGGAACTTTCAAAATTATGCCAAAGTGTAAAAAAATGATGAGGTTTTTTTGTGAGTTTGATTAATTAAAATTGCTATTTGAAAACTGCACTCTTTATATTGTGATTTCCTACAAAAATGATTGATCACTTATCTCTAGAGAAAACTGTGTAAACTATTCCTTTAATATCAGCGAGTTTATCAGCGTAACGATGTATCGGCCGGGCTGCAGTTTTAACGTCCCATCTAAATCAAACAGTTTCTCTTACATGAGTAAATCAGGCAGCATGCTGAGAGCTCATTAGGGCTCTGAGAGCTTTCAGGAGTGCGTGTGGGTCCCTGAGCGCAGTGTTAGTAAGGAAATCTACACACACACACACACTCGCATACACACTCTCGCATACACACTCTCGCTGATCCAGATGGCTGCTTTGTGCCGTTTCTTCCGCTCTGCAATTACAGCCGTGTGGAAATCGCTCTTTTTCTTTTCTTTCTCTCTATCGGGGAGGATATCGACGCTGCCAGCTCGTCTGTGAGAAGCTGACGGACGCCCACGCCGGCTATTATACGCTCTGTTTATAGGCTCTGCTAAAGCTGCTGCAGGAGGTCTGGGCTTATTCCACAAAGCAGGATTTCTCCGTTAGCCAGATAACTCGAGCCTGTCCATCAGGAGACGTCAGGGACGTTATTAGACAGTCCTCACGTTTGGCTTAAACAGCACAGAAAACCTAATTTGTACTCACTTATATGACCTAAAAGAGGATTAATGTGGTGTGTAAACAAGGGATGAAACAGTACAGTGGGCCCACAGTTTATGGGCCACAGTAACAGGTTTGGCATATTTATATTTAAAAAAGTATAACCCCACTTCCAAAAAGTTGGGACGCTGTGAAAAATGTAAATATAAAAACAAAATGCAATGATGTGCAAATCCTTGTTTTCAGGCTTGTTTTCAGTGCACAGTTCAAAAGCCAGTATTCATGATGGTATAGGGGGCATTAGTGCACATGGCATGGGTGACGTGCTCATCTGTGAAGGCACCATTAATGCTGAACGATATATACATGTTGTGGCAACATATGCTGCCATCCAGACGACGTCTTTTTCAGGGAAGGCCTTGATTATTTCAGTAAGACGATGTAAAACCACATTCTGCACGTATTACAGCAGCATTGCTCCATATTAAAAGAGTCCAGGTGCTAAACTGATATGATAAATGAGCCCCTGAACTGATGAGCAGCTGAAATCCTGTATCAAACAAGAACAGAAAAACATTTCACTTTCTAAACTACAGCAGTGTCTCCTCAGTTCACAAACGCTTACAGAGTGTTGTTAAAGAAGAGGTGATGAAACACAGTGGTAAACAGGCCCCCGTCCCAACTTTTTAATGCCGTGTTGTTGGCATCAAATTCAAAATGGGCATATATTTTTCAAAAAACAATAAAATTTCTCAGTTTTAACATTTGATTTGTTGTCTTTGTTCTATTTTCAATGAAACATAGGGATTACATGATTTGCACATTATTGAATTTTGTTTTTATTTACATTTTGCACAGCGTCCCTTTTTTTGGAAATAGGGTTGTAAAACTTTCCAATCATAAAGTTTCAATGACTGATCAGGCCTGGTTTCTGTCTCTACTGTATAAAATCAAGAGGAGAAAAACATAAAAGTAAAACCACTTTAGCTGCGACAGACTGTAGGTGCTTTGCCTTCTCTATTTTCAATAACTGAGGACAGCTAAATAGAACCATTATCTGTCAATTCATGTTCGATTTCTCGTCATGATGTTTCATAGAGTTCGGGAATTACTTTGCAGCTGAAATGTGTGCGGGAGGTGGCACTAAAGACCACCGCACAGCGGACATGCCGCACAGCAGAGCGCAGCGTCACGTAGCAGAGCGATCCTATAGAACGGCAGCAAAGAGAACCGCTAAACCGCCAGGTTCAAGTTCATTTTTACACTCTACAGGTATAAACTGAATGAAATAAGGTGTTCAGCATCACTCGTCACGCTCAGCATCTGCTTACTGCCTCTACGCAGACTGTCTGTTTACACGTTAGCTAATGTTAGCTGAGGTAACTTAGCATTAGCATCTGTCTGTTTACCTAAAAGCCTGGCTGTCGGAGTTGCGAGCACTGTGGCACGTCGACTCGGAGTTCCTGCGCTGGTGTGTTTGTGAAAACAAGCTTTTTAATTTTTGGACGCTGCACGACATGAGGCGGCTTGTCCAGTGTGAGGTGGACTTAACTTCTCTCTGTGTCGCTGGCAGTGGTGGACGAAGTACACAAACATGTACTTGAGTTAAAGTAGAGACACCCAAGGTAAAATATTACTCCAGTAAAAGTAGAAGTTCCTCCCTTTAGACCTCCACTTGAGTAAAAGCACAAAAGTATTTGCCTTCAAATGTACTTAAGTATCAAAAGTAAAAGTACTAAAAGATTAATTATGGCTTTAATGTCCTATTATCATTTTTATAACAAGACTCGCTTCATTAACTCATTTTAGGTGAAAATACTCCAGTGTTTCTCTTGGTAAACCAGTCTTTTAATAGAGTCATTAATTAGTGACGCTGATGTCTATTAAAATTATCATCAGCACAAAACACTGAAGGCAAACAGTTTCCATCAGGCAGAACTGAGTGGCTCTGAAATCACTTTTTACAAACAAGCAAAGTTTCAGTTTAAGATTCATTTACAAGTTTAAGTTTGATAAAAACTTTAAACTCAGGTTCACAAATGAGTTTCCTTTACTAAACTGCATCTGTAGGTCTCTGTTCATAAACATAAACTAGCCTAAACTAATTTACTATAAAATGAAATGTGTTTGTATAAATTCAGAAAAAAGACACGTCAGTCACAACTGCATATGTGTACATATTTCTATATTGTGGTCTGTTTACACAAAGTTGGGTTAGTTCATCATTTATGTTGAATAGACTCTCCCAAAATTTTATGCTGCTGCACTGACGTTGAACCGTGTGCTGCACTGGGTCGGTATGACCAACAGGTCAAAACAAGCTCAACACAAAGTGACCGCTGTGCTCTGATTGGTGTTTTTGCTTCGCGCTTCTTTCATTTTGACGTTATGTTTTTATACACACATAAACCAAAAGGAACGACAGATTTCTCATAATGTAGTGGAGTAAAAAGTCAGATATTTGACTCTGAAATGTAGTGGAGTGAAAGTAAAAAGTCGCCCAAAACTTCGGTAAAGTACAAATACACGAAAGAACTACTGAAGTACAGTACCGAGTCACATTTACTTCGTTACTGTCCACCACTGGTCGCTGGCACTCACCATTGTCATGATGGAGCTGAGAGAATATTTGTTTTTACTTCCCGCTCTCTTCTACAGCTCGTATTTGCATATCCAGGGAAATTCTAATCAGCTCCAGAGATGCTCTGTGGATCTGAATGCACAGCATGTGTGCAGTCTGCAGCGCAATAAGCAAGTTTTGGAAATTATAGTAAAATAAGAGTCATATCGAAATACCGCGGTTCATGTGAGTGTATTTAACCGTAGCGGGTGTACCCTATATGGAATTCTTTGTTTTGGGATGTCATGAAAAATAACATTTATTCATCTACCTATTCAGCAAGCAGAAGTTTAGCTCCACCCACTCTCACTGAAGTTATAAGGAGTGTTTCAGCCTCGATTGATTTTTGGCACAGCCAATCAAAAGAGAGCTCAGTCTTAAGGGGACAGTATTCTAAGTCATTTTCAGGGACAAAGATAAGCTGGAAAATGATCATGCAGAAATGAACTGTAACTGTTTTGGGACATAAAAACACACAAATGTAAAAAGAGGGATTGAAATAAAATACAAGAAAAATATAGAATAGGAGCCCTTTAAGTTAAAGGTGAGCGATATGGAGACAATTTAATATCATGATACTTAAAGACATTTTTACGATATGCAGGATGTGCATCACAATAAATGCACCAGTGAGTCACTAGCGTCACATTTTAAAAAGGATATGAGAAAATTTGAAAGTTTTATTTTGCAATAAAACTGAAGCTCAAACTCAAACGCACAATTAGATTAAGGCTCAAGAAAATATTAAGGCTCGGGATTAAGCTTGAACTGAAGCTCAAGATCCAACTAAATTCAAACTAAAGATCAATATGAAACTCAGACTAATGCTGAGCATTAAGCTTGAACCAAAGCTCAAGATCAAACTCAAGCACAAGCTCAAACTTAAGTTCAAGATCAAACTCAAGTTTAAACTAAAACTCAAGGTCAAGCTCAAACTCGAACTAAAGTTCAATACCAAACTCAAACTCAAGCACAAGATCAAACTAAAGTTCAAACTCAAGCACAAGATCAAACTTAAGCTCAACATCAAACTTAAACTAAAGCTCAGCATTAAGCTTGAACCAAAGCTCAAGATCAAACTCAAGTTCAAACTCAAGCTCAAACTTAAGCTGGAGGTCAAACTCAAACTAAACCTCAATATCAAATTCAAACTAAAGCTCAAGATTAAACTAAAACTAAAGCTCAATATCAAACTCAAGTTCAAACTCCAGTTCAAACTCAAGCACAAAGTCAAACTTAAGCTCAAGATCAAATTAAAGCTCAAGATCAAAATCAAGTTCAAACTCAAGCACAAGATCAAACAAACTCAATATCAAACTCAAACTAATGCTCAGGATTAAGCTTGAACCAAAGCTCAAGATCAAACTCAAGTTTAGACTCAGGCTCAAACTTAAGCTTGAGATCAAACTCAAGTTCAAACTCAAGCACAAGCTCAAACTTAAGCTCAAGATCAAGCTCAAGTTCAAACTCAAGCTCAAGATCAAACTAATGCTCAGCATTAAGCTTGAACCAAAGGTCAAGATCAAGCTCAAGTTCAAACTCAAGCTCAAGATCAAACTAATGCTCAGCATTAAGCTTGAACCAAAGGTCAAGTTCAAACTCAAGCACAAACTCAAACTTAAGCTCAAGATCAAATTAAAGATCAAATTCAAACTCAAATTAAAGCCAAAATTCAATCTCATTCTCAAACTTCAGCCTATCTTAAGTTCAACATCTATATTTCTTTAATAATTTGTGTCTTTTATTATTATTTTTATGCTGTTGTGCTTTTATGCATCCTGAGTTGCCTTGTGTATGAAATATGCTATATACATATAAGTATAAAGCTTGGCTTACTTATACAAGTGAGTATGGACAGCTTGGTGAGGTAAGTGACTACACCACCGGAGTCTATCCGGGGGCGGGGCAGCGAGTAGTAAACAAACCAGCTGCAGCGACAGTGAATAAACACTCCTAACGAGCGCGCCGGGCAGCTGCCCAGGTCACCTGTGTCCACTTCAGCATCACAGACACTCACCCGCTTGTTCTTCTTCGAGTAGGTTTTCTTCAGCAGCCGCTCCTTCACTCGCTCCTGCGTCCGCTCCATGCTGGACGGCAGGTCAGTGAATACACTGTCGTCCAGCTCAGGGGTCACCTCCTCCTCTTCCTCCTCCTCCTTCTCCTCCTTCTGTCTTTTAACAACAGCCGTCTCCCATCGGTCCTTCCGGCCGGGCAGCTTCAGTCCATTTCTCTGCTGAGAGAAGAGGAGAGGAAGGTCAGTTATTCAGTGGGTGAAGGAGAGACGGTGAACGGCATCACGGCCGGTCAGACGCAGCATTTACAATAGATACACTGAGAGAAGAACGCATTAGGCCTGAGTTTATATACACTGTGTGGCCGAACGTTTGTACAGCAGCCCATCCAGCACAGTGTCTCCCCTTTAAAGATAAACACTAAAGATGAGCTGCCCGACCCGAATGATACAGACGATAATGATACAGGTCTAAAATTTGCTTCAATCCAAATTTTCAATCTATATTGAAACGTAAAGATTCACAGAATTCAGAATTTTGGTATCTAAATCCTCAGTTTTGGCCCCAAATTTTCAATCTATATTCAATTCAATTTCCAATCTATTTTCAAATGCAAAGATGCAATAAAATCTAAATTTGGTATATAAATTCTGACTTTCAGTCCCAAATCTTCAATCTGTTTACAAATGCAGAGATGCATTAAAGTCTAAATTTAGTATCTAAATTTTCAATTTTGGCCCTAAATCTTCAATACATATTGAAATGTAAAGATCCAATAAATTCAGAATTTGCTATCTAAATTGAATCTGAATCTCTGTCCCAAATATTCAACCTATTTTCAAATGAAACGATGCAATAAAGTCTACATTTGGTATCTAAATTCAGAATTTTGGTCCCAAATCTTCAATCTACTTTCAAATGCAAAGATGTATTGAATTCAGAATTTGGTATCTAAATTCTCAGTTTTGGTCCCAAATTGTCAATCTATATTCAAATGTAAAGATCTAATAAATTCAGAATTTAGTATCTAAACTCTGAATCTCAGTCCCAAATCTTCAATCCATTGTCAAATTTAAAAATGCACTGAAGTCTAAATTTGGTATCTAAATTCTCAGTTTCAGTCCTAAATCTTCCATCTATTTTCAAATGTAAAGCTACACTAAATTCCTATATTCCTACAATGTAGGTTCTCTGGTGGTTCTGGATAGTAAATAAAATGTCTATATCTGTGTTGTAGTCATGGCGACCCCTGGTTCCTATCACCACCACTGTAAAGACATCTGAACCATTTCACACCAAACCACTCTGAATCTCTCTGATTACATCTCACACACTGGATTATGGGGGAGTTTTGAAAAGCAGTGGTTCGGTCACAGGGCTTTCTACAGTGTTCTGTGATCATCCTGACCAATCAGAGCTCCAGACGCCTTTCTGTGGGTGTTTTGATGAATCAACATGTTCAGCTAATCTGACAGAAGTCTATTATTTCAATTAAAATAATGCAGCGTGATCTTTACCCACGAGCTTTGCTGATGCACTGATGTTGTTTTGATGTACTGCAATCACAATATGTCAAAGTCTCATTGGCTTTAGAAGCTTAGAAAGAAGAACTCATGCTTCATTTTGACATCTAAATCTCTCTCTCTCTCTCTCTCTCTGCCTCACACTCACTCACTCACTCAGACACTCAGAGGCAGCACATTAATCACTCATCTCTCAGGAGGACTGAAGGCTGAAGCTTCTCCTCATGCTGTCCATTACGGCTCTTCTGATCAGAGGAAAGTAGAACAAAGACTAAACGATGCAAAGGCAGAATAAAGACCTCGGCTGATGCCAGCAGGACTCCCACTCTCAAATCATGCCAGCGAACCAGCAGTACAGCCAGAATATCAGTGTGGTGGGGCTGGTAAAAGGTTGAGGGGCCCAGCTAGCAGTGCCAGGGTAGATACTCAAAAAAGGTAATTAATTACAAATTACTAACTTCTTTTTTTCTAAATATGATGAGATCACTTTACTCATTAATCTCACTGCTCATTCCTGTACCTCTGAGTTACTCTCTAATACCCAAACACGTCTGTACCAGCTACATTAAAGCTCAACCTCAAACTTAAACTCAGACTCAAGCTGACATTCAAGCTCAAACTAAAGTGAATAAAGTGTAAATGTTACAGAGCTGATAGTGAATAAAGTGTAAATATTACAGAGCTGATAGTGAATAAAGTGTAAATGTTACAGAGCTGATGGTGAATAAAGTGTAAACATTACAGAGCTGATAGTGAATAAAGTGTAAATATTACAGAGCTGATAGTGAATAAAGTGTAAACGTTACAGAGCTGATAGTGAATAAAGTGTAAATGTTACAGAGCTGACAGTGACTAAAGTGTAAACGTTACAGAGCTGACAGTGAATAAAGTGTAAATATTACAGAGCTGACAGTGACTAAAGTGTAAACGTTACAGAGCTGACAGTGAATAAAGTGTAAATGTTACAGAGCTGACAGTGACTAAAGTGTAAACGTTACAGAGCTGACAGTGACTAAAGTGTAAACGTTACAGAGTTGACAGTGAATAGTGTAAACGTTACAGAGCTGACAGTGACTAAAGTGTAAACGTTACAGAGCTGACAGTGAATAAAGTGTAAATATTACAGAGCTGACAGTGACTAAAGTGTAAACGTTACAGAGCTGACAGTGAATAAAGTGTAAATGTTACAGAGCTGACAGTGACTAAAGTGTAAACGTTACAGAGCTGACAGTGAATAAAGTGTAAATATTACAGAGCTGACAGTTACTAAAGTGTAAACGTTACAGAGCTGACAGTGAATAAAGTGTAAATGTTACAGAGCTGACAGTGACTAAAGTGTAAACGTTACAGAGCTGACAGTGAATAAAGTGTAAATATTACAGAGCTGACAGTGACTAAAGTGTAAACGTTACAGAGCTGACAGTGAATAAAGTGTAAATGTTACAGAGCTGACAGTGACTAAAGTGTAAACGTTACAGAGCTGACAGTGAATAAAGTGTAAACATTACAGAGCTGACAGTGAATAAAGTGTATATTTTACAGAGCTCAAGCTCAAACTAAAGCTCAAGATCAAAACTAAATTCAAATTCAACTTCAATTCAATTCATTTCAAACTTAAATTGAACTTCGAGCTCAGACTCAAGCTTAAATTCAAGCTCAAATTCAAACTCAAGCTTAAATTCAAGCTCAAATTCAAACTCAAGCTTAAATTCAAGCTCAAATTCAAACTCAAGCTTAAATTCAAGCTCAAATTCAAACTCAAGCTTAAACTTAAGCTCAAATTCAAACTCAAGCTTAAATTCAAGCTCAAATTCAAACTCAAGCTTAAATTCAAGCTCAAATTCAAACTCAAGCTTAAATTCAAGCTCAAATTCAAACTCAAGCTTAAACTTAAGCTCAAATTCAAACTCAAGCTTAAATTCAAGCTCAAATTCAAACTCAAGCTTAAATTCAAGCTCAAATTCAAACTCAAGCTTAAACTTAAGCTCAAATTCAAACTCAAGCTTAAATTCAAGCTCAAATTCAAACTCAAGCTTAAACTTAAGCTCAAATTCAAACAAGCTTAAACTTAAGCTCAAATTCAAACAAGCTTAAACTTAAGCTCAAATTCAAGCTCAAGCTCCAACTAAAGCTCACTGAGATCTTTATCCATCTCTTTCAGACTTCAGGTTTCTACAGTGCCAGTAAAATGCTACTTCATTGTTTAAAAAATGCAACCAGAATGCTGATTTAGCAACACGAGCAAGAACAGATTTTGACCAGAATAGCCGACCACTTCATTATACAACCGTGCAGATTTTAAACGGTGCGTGTCACTGATACATGGAGAGAAAATTAGCCTATTGATTCATTGTGCACCTCACAGGAAGCCTAACTGACCTGCTGATGACTAAAAGAAGTCCCATAGTCGAAGCCCCAGGAACGGCTGCTTTACTGTACGGATCGCATTTCCTGCCTTTGCCGTCGTCTCACTGCAGCGAACGTAAATCTCAGGTGTTAAAAAGTCTGTTTTACTGCTCAGCATCTTCACAGGAACTGCCAATAAGTGCTGCGCAGCATTGTTAGCCAATACAGCACCATCCAATTACAGCCAATATGTTGATTTTTTGCATGCTATAATTAAACAAACTACCAAAAACAACCCACAGCTGAACGGCCCTCTCGCACGACAAACACATCTTCAGATGGAGTGTTTCATTTTACTGCATCAAGAAGTTCAAACGAGGGGAAAATGAGTTTTGCTGAGTTTGTACGCTGTAAAGATGGGAACGTCACAGCTGTTTAAAATTAAAATGCAGTGCACTGACAACTGATTCCAGCTCTTTTCAGTGTCAGTCAGTGAGATATTTTATTCTAATTAAGAAAAAAAATACATTATGTTATTAAAGATCTATCAAGACATTACGGTAAGAAATGGCTGTCCAGCAAACAGGCTGACAGTCCAAACTAAGAAAAACTGCTGGTACAAATTTGCTTCAAATGTATGTATTGTGATATATTTGTAGGCGAAGCCTGGAGAGGTCAGCTGGCTTCCGCAGAGCCTGAACCTTTCCGGACATCTGAGAGAAAATCTGTCCATTTTTCAGAGTTATCTGCTCCACTGCTCGGTGAAACAGATGTAAATAAATCCACATTCTTGGCTGGCTTGTCTGTCGACCTGGGATATACCGAAGGAAACACAACGCAGCAAAAAACGGAAAGCAAATATCTGACACCATCTGGAAAGCTTTTGGTGTGGACAGTTGGCAAAGCTTTGGTCATGTGGAGAGCATTACAGTTTGAATGAGAGGGAGAGAGAGAGAGAGAGAGAGAGAGAGATATGCAAACATAAAGGGAGAAAGGTGCAATATTTTTGACTGTTCTCACTTGGCATTAATGTATTGTCCCAGTCCAAAGAAAAACAAGTGTCTCAATTTTTAATGATTTTTTTAGAATTTGAACAGCCTTTACATCGTGTGAAAACCTCATGAATACGAGAAACGTTCTTCTTGAATTGTTGCACTATTTGATGGTGCAGTCTTTCACAGAGTGGTGAACCCCTCCTCATCTCTACTTCTGAAAGACTCCGCCTCTCTGAGATGCTCTTTATACCCAATCATGTTACTGACCTGTTGTCAATCAACCACCAAGGTTTTTTTAGCATTACACAACTTTACCAGCCTTTTGTTCCACCATCCCAACTTTTTCGGAACGTGTTGTTGGCATGAAATTCAAAATATGCAAATATTTTTCAAAAAACAATAACATTTCTCAGTCTCTTTGTACTATTTTCAATTAAATGTAATGTTTAAATGATTTGCACATCATTGCATTTTGTTTTCATTTACATTTCGCACAGCATCCCAACTTTTTTGGGAATGGGGTTGTAGAAATATCGACTACATTTAAGATCATTTCACTTGACAAGATACCAGTTTTTTGCAGTGTGTGTTGATTTCTGATATCACTCTGTTTGGAGTCTCTGAAAAACCTCCGTTTGGAGGGTCATGTTGCCCAAACACTTCGCCCCACCCATCTATCTCAACAAGGACCCTCCAAAACGGAGAGGTAGGGCTAAGTGGTAGGGGCGAGGGGTGAAATGGAATTGGACCTTAGTCCAGACCGCAGCCATAAAGCTCAGACTCAACACTGGGGACAGTGAGAGGGACAGTGAATTATGCAGGAATTTTAAAAAGTTGGTGGAATTCCCCTGTAACAGCCAGCCACAGCTTGAAGCAGGTGTGGGATGATTTAGACATGCGGTTAGCACAGTGCTAATTCCTAATAAGGATCCGTTACTGGTTAGCTACAGCAGCTCCAGTGCCGAATTTTATTTTATTTTATTTTTTACTGAACTCCCTTTAATCTCTATGAGCCTCGCAGAGCACAGACAGCAGAGACGGCACTGCAGAGCACATTTCTACAGCACTTCTCGCTCCTTTTGAGGTGAATTATTTAACAGACTGCAGAGCTGAGCTGGAATCAGCGAGCTTATGTTAATAGGACGGAGGAAAAAACGTGAACAGCAGCGGCACATCTGCACTGTCAGCGAGGGGGATGAAACGGGCCTCACACAGAGAGAGAAATCAGATGACTGACAGCTTCCAGCTGCGTTCTGACACTCACACGAGTCATTACAAGACAATAACAGGTCTTACTTAAGGGAAAATCCACCAATTTTTCAAAATTTCTGCCTAATTGAGTGTGTGAGATGTAATCAGAGTGGTTTGGTGTGAAATGGTTCAGATGTCTTTACAGTGGTGGTGATAGGAACCAGGGGTCGCCATGACTACAACACTAATATAGATATTTTATCTAATATCCTGGGGCCGGATTCAAGAAAGTGGCTTAAGAAAGGAAATCGTTTTAAATATATGTTTTTTCTTAACTTCATTCTTAAGATAAAAGTTACAAAATACAAGAATAACTTCTTAAAAATGATCTTTTCTTTTTTTTAACCTTTTTTTCTTAAGAATAAGTCTAAAAACAAGTGGTATTCTTGAAAATATTATGTTCTTAAATGTTTTCTCAATCTTACAACAGACTCCCACATGTCTTAGGTTGTAAGAGTTCACAATGCACTTATCTAAATTTATCAATTCATCTGCTCCCCGTCATCGTCTCGCTTTCAGCTGTCACCCCACAGTTATTTTCCAAGGGGTATTTATTTTCCTAATGGCTGTTTCTTCCTCCATCACCTCCAGTGCTTGTTTACTGAAACTGTTTAAACACTGTTTTTCCTCCACTTTCCTGTCTTTTGAACAGATTAAACTAAAAAACAGAAATAACAGTTAAAACAAATTCAAAATGTGTCTCGTGTTGTTTATGGTACAGGGTAAAACGCAACGTAGCTGACATAAGAAAACAACGAAGATTTTTTTAAGAAAATCTCAAGAAAACAATTCAGATTATTTTAAGAGAACATCTGAGAACTTTCATTTTCGAGAATTGCATTTAAGAACATTCTTAGGAACTTCTTAGTGTTTGTTTTAAGAACCTTCGCAAGTTTTTTCTTAAGAAACTTTTCGTGAATCCGGCTCCAGAACCACCAGAGAACCTACACGAGTCTTCTGAGTTTATATGAATGTTGATGATGGAAAATAGTGGAAAATCTGAAATAATAAGTTTTCTTTGGGGACTATTTTCCCTCACAGCGCCCTGCATGTATCCCTCCACCATGAATGGAGTTTAAGTTCTCTAAACTGTCATAAAACAGTGTCTCAGTCATCAGGCAGTGAATTCATAACCATTTCATGTAGGAACTTTCTGTGAGGGAGCTTTTAGAGGTGGACGTCTGGTTCCTATCACCACCACTGTGAACAGTTCTCTTGAATGACTTTGTATACATTTTAAATGAAATCAGTGCTTTTTTGTCTTGTTTGATCAACAGTAACATCAATCCTCCGTGCTGTGTGAGTGACAGAGCTGCTTCAAGTTAGCCAGCTGCTAAAAACAGCTAGCCTGGGAAGCTAGCATTCTCCCACTCTCCACTGCCTCACATACAGCATCCTCAGTTTACTGTGGTTTAAATCAGGGCTGTAACGAACATGAACCACTTCTTTCGTTCACTTTCGTTGTTTGTGAATGCACTAATACTAAAATATGACTGAGCGCTGTAACAGTGCTGTAGTTGAGAGGAGCAGACGTGATTTAACTCTGCTAAAGCTTGTTAGGATGTACAGAAAGAGGTGAGTTCGCTGTAGGACAGTACAGTTACGCCACTGATCTGGTCACTCAGACTCGGTCACAGGAGAACAGATCGCCGATCGCTCCACTCAGACAGGGAATATATAACTCCACATTTCAGACGTTGCTAAAGTATATTTTGCGCACTCATTATCCTTGCAGCAGAAAACACCACGGCTGAACGTGAAAGTGTGAGAATGCTTTATTATATTGAACATTTATCTAACATTTCTCATAGTTCTATCAAAGAAAGTTATATTGCGATAATTATCGTTATCGCTTTATTGCCCAGCCCTATTCATGGCTCTATACTGACCCATTTTCTTTACTAAAAATCTCTTGGAGAACCATCTTTTTTAAGTGTGTAAGCGGATGCATAGTGCCCTACAAACTGCTTTTTTGGACGTACTGAAAGTATTTTCATATGAAATATATGAAAAAGTGTGAACTTTGCACTATAGTTACATATTTGATACAAATATCAGACTATTTATACATAATAATCCATCCAAACAGGAGTCGCCCTTTTACAAAACATTACATTTTAGAGTGCAGGAAGTCTCTAAAGAGACTCTAACACACATTTACGCCTAGGTTTAAAAGCCTATCAGCTCAAACTTTAGTACATCAACTGGAATATGTAATCAGAGGGATGTGTAATATCTCTGCTCACTATTTGCATATTCCTGCCACATTTTGCAGTGTTTTGATGGCACACGGGACATAAATAGGGCATTTACATTCACATGCCAGTTTCATACAGAACACGCGTCTGATTAGCACCTGAAACTGGCACAATAGGTAGAAAATGAGTGAGAAAAATGCCACCGCTGTCCGTCACGTCAGGCCTTCACTTCTCAAATAAAGACGATGTGCTTCAGAGTTAAAACTCACAGCCGTTTGCCGTGGAGTGAGTGAAGTAGGCGTCTATAACAGTTTAACGCTGCTCACTTAGCGAGGCAGCGCTCTGTTCTCGTCCACCTCTGCTCTCAGAGACTCTTTAGCATAAGTCAGTGTAAATAGAGCTCTCAGTGTGAGTTAATTAAAGGTGCGTGTTGGAGCTGACAGCACCATCCATTCCCACAGACGCAGAGTCAATGCAGCTTAAATCCCTGCGCTGACGTGATTTATCCAGCGTTAAAGGGCCATTCCAGCACAAAACGCACGTCATTTTTATGCTGCTTGATATCTTATTATATAACTGCAAAGAGAAAAAACACAATATGATAAAATATATTCATTCATCTTCTATGCTGCATATCCTATCCCAGCACTCACTCGGCAGAAGGCAGGAAACACCCTGGACGGGTCACCAGTCTGTCACAGGGCTGACACTGTTTGGTGTTTGTGCTGGTAAAAACAGCCAATTTTCTCCCACAATCCCACGACAGATTTGTGAAATGTTCTGCTGTTTGTCAAGGGAAGTTTAAAATGATAATTTTAAGCCCACTCAGCCTTTAAACTTGAAAGAAATAATGATTTGACATTCATTGTGATAATTATCAATATCGACTGATATGAAATTTATTGTGGTGACCTTTTTGGCCATATCGTCTAGCCCTAGCCTGACTACATGTCTTTGGTGTGAAAGGAAACCCACTCAGACACATGAAAGTATAGTATGATTGTTATATATGGGCTTGTGTACAGCTTTCTGATTGGATGTACGGTTTCCACATAGCAACCAGATTTTTTTCCCATAGAAATGAATGGTGAAATGCTCAAAACATGGTGGTGTAAACAGTTTGTACACCCCTCTTACGTCATCATGACACAAGTACATTAGCAACCACCTTGGACATCATAGCAACTACAGTAACAACCCAGCAATACCCTAGAAATAGCCTCCAATACAATAGCAACCACCTAGGCACACTCTAGCAACCACCTGGAACACCATAGCCACCACCACCTGGCAACCATGAGATACCACAGTAACCTCCTAGCAACATCCCCACAGCACACAAACAGCAACATTGTAGCAATAACATATGAACCACCCAGTAAGACCCTAGAAGCACATAAGCAACCGTCTGAGATAACACAGCATCTGCCTAACCACATTCTAGCACCTGGATCACTACAGCAACAACCTCGCAACACCTTAGCAACCATCTAAAACACCACAGGAACTACCTAGGATTACCCTAGTGTGGCAGTGTGATGTTGTTACACTAGATTATTCACTTCAGGGATTTTATTTTGAAATCAGCAACTGTTGGAGCATTCATTGAGGAGAGAAAGGGGGGACTATTAAATGTAAAATTCTTTCTGTAAATTTCTTAGTTTTAATTATTTTATTGTTTTTGTCTACCGCAAATTATTTAGCTTGAGGAATATATAAGAGAGAAGTCTGATTTACTGGAGCAAGTTCAATATGGGCGGAGTTTTAGCAGCCATTACGTGAGTGGAGTACGAAGTAGGTCGTAGCCCCGCCTTTCATCCTCTGTGGAAAACGCCCCTGTGAGAGGAGGTATGTGCTGGAGCAGCTCCGTCATTTTGAGTTAAAACACAGTTTGTATTTTCCTGTTTTCGACATAAAATGAGTTCATTCAATCATTAAAATGTTATATCACGCACTGGTTATGCTGTTGTGCAGTTAAAACACTGTTTTATGAGGTTTTAGTATGTTTTTATTCGCTGTTGGCCACGAGTTCTGTTAAGGTGGAATGCAAGTCGTGAAGTTAGAGTATGGATGCTAATTGTTCACAGGATATTTCTCATTTCTTTTGCTCAATATGACAAGATTAAACCGACAGTGCCTGCATTTGGTTGTTCGTAAAGAAGAGCTGTAACTTTTATTCACAATTTTAGGGTTTGTATAGTTTGTAGTGTAACAGCTATGTTTTAATACGAGTGCACGGTGTTTAACAGGCGCTGCTGAGAGCACGAGAGAGAGAAAAGCTATTGAAGCCTGTTTATTCGCCTTTTGTAAACTCTGTGCAGGTGGAGAAAATAAATGCTCCCTCATGTTAAGCTGGTCTTATCACTTCACCATCTAACCCTACACAACGCAGAAGTCAACCCGTTACACTAGCAACCAACTAACAACCGACAGAAATACCAATCAGTGGAATTTCCCTTTAACAACAACATATAGTTTGGGGTGTGTGTGATGATTTAGGCGTGCAGTTAGCACCATGCTAACTCCACTGGTTTTCATTCCTCACTTAGGAGTGAATCTGATTTCATCACTTTAAGGGTTCAGCGATCAGGATGACGCGTTTCTTGACTGGCTGTGTTATAAATGATTTGCATTAAGTTGTATCAGTGGAGTGATTTTCTGAGTGATTTGTTTAGCTACAAAGGAAACGACACTGTACGTGTAAACAGAGAGAGGTAGCTGATCCCAATTAGAGACGCAGGGAGAGACGGAGATTAATTAGCCTGTCTCAGCAGAAAGGAAGTGGAGTGTAAGCTGTTAAATTGAAAGCACACTCAGAAATCTGCTCAGAGTGAACGGTCGAGCCACTCGATCAATACCCTGCAGAGGCTGACAGCTTTTACAGTTCATATGGTAAGTGCTGCTGCAGACGAGAGGTTACAGCCTTGGCTGATTATTCAGTGGTTACATAATATTATACCATAAATACAGCAGTTAAAACTCAGACGCAGGGACAAATAAGACTTCCACTAACTGGCCACTTTATTAGAAACAACCGGCTTGTGCTTCCACACACTGGCCACTTTATTAGAAACACCCACCTTGTGCTTCCACTCACTGGCCACTTTATTAGAAACACCCATCTTGTGCTTCCACTAACTGGCCACTTTATTAGAAACACCTATCTTGTGCTTCCACACACTGGCCACTTTATTAGAAACACCCATCTTGTGCTTCCACTCACTGGCCACTTTATTAGAAACACCCATCTTGTGCTTCCACTCACTGGCCACTTTATTAGAAACACTCATCTTGTGCTTCCACTACAGGGTCACTTTATTAGAAACACCCATCTTGTGCTTCCACTAACTGGCCACTTTATTAGAAACACCTATCTTGTGCTTCCACACACTGGCCACTTTATTAGAAACACCCATCTTGTGCTTCCACTCACTGGCCACTTTATTAGAAACACCCATCTTGTGCTTCCACTCACTGGCCACTTTATTAGAAACACTCATCTTGTGCTTCCACTACAGGGTCACTTTATCGTTCAGAGTGGTTTGGTGTGAAACGCTCCGTTCTAGATAAACTTACCGAGTCAGAACTGTTCACAGTGGTGGTGATAGGAACCAGACGTCCACCTCTAAAAGCTCCCTCACAGAAAGTTCCTACAGTAAATGGTTATGAATTCACTGCCTGATGACTGAGACACTGTTTTATGATGGTTTTGAGAACTTAAACTCCATTCATGGTGGAGGGATACATGCAGGGCGCTGTGAGGCAAAATAGTCCCCAAAGAAAACTTATTATTTCAGATTTTCCACTATTTTCCATCATCAACATTCCATATAAACTCAGAAGACTCGTGTAGGTTCACTGGTGGTTCTGGATAGTAAATAAAATGTCTATTAGTGTTGTAGTCATGGCGACCCCTGGTTCCTATCACCACCACTGTAAAGACGTCTGAACCATTTCACACCAAACCTCTCTGAATCTGTGTATGTCTGTGTGTGATCAATAAAGCACGATTTGATTGTTGATTTTGAATATTTAGTTTTTCTGAGGCTTGATAAGTTCAGACAAAAAAAAGCACACATTTACAAAAAATTTGATCAAAGACTATGGTGAAACAAGAATTTTGTCTTTTGAATGATACGACACAATAGATTGTCATTAATATGACCAACACCTAACAAGGTAAACAAGGTCCGTTTTGATTCCAGGTTGATTTTAAATTGTAATTTTCTTTTTTCCTGGTTTTATGGGCAAATGTTTTGTTTCAACGTTGATAAACAGGCCTGGAACTGTGAAAAAGAGGGTGTTTGGGGTCTAAAGGGTTAACAAGCTGGTCTGTGTTTGTGTTCTAATGAGAAGTCATCCATTCAGCTCCTGCAGATGAAGAACATGTTTGTGCAGCTCCGGCTCTCAGAGAGCCAACAGAAAACAAACACATACAGTCAGGATGTCAACAGCATCTCTGGAAACATCTGAAAAACAAATACACAAACAAACACATGCATGTTTCTGTTTGTTTTCTGAATCACAGACAGCTTTCCCCTAGAGCTGGGCGACGATACGTGATCGTTTTTACGATAGATTCCATCACGATACTCTGAGTACTATGTTCTGAGTACATGATTGGTACGGCCAACATCGGATCATAAACAGACACATTTAGACCAATTATAGAGAGACAGTAAACAACAATAACAACAACCAGGGACAATAAAAATGTACAAGAATCAAAAAACAGTGAAACAAATAATTATAAAATAAGCACTGTTTAACTAAAACCACTGGATTCTGTTTAATTTACCTCCTTAATATCAGAATCAGGTTAAAAAAAATTATATTGGTCGGTCTAAAACGGAGGTGTTTCTAATAAAATGGCCAGTTAGTGGAAGCACAAAGTGGGTGTTTCTAATAAAATGGCCAGTTAGTGGAAGCACAAGGTGGGTGTTTCTAATAAAGTGGCCAATGTGTGGAAGCACAAGATAGGTGTTTCTAATGAAGTGGCCAGTTAGTGGAAGCACAAGGTGCGTGTTTCTAATAAAGTGGCCAGTTAGTGGAAGCACAAGGCTGGTGTTTCTAATAAAGTGGCCAGTGAGTGGAAGCACAAGGCGGGTGTGTCTAATAAAGTGGACAGTAGAAGTAAAAGGTTATCCTGTAGAACTGATATCAGTACCGATATCAGACAGATAGGTGCTCTTTGTCTGAGCTCAGTCAGGACAGATATTAGGTTGATGAAGCACCAGCTTGTTGCCACACAGTCATTCCAGCATGAAAGCGTGCCAGCGGCCGGCTGGACGGCGGTCAGATAATCGGCCTGTAAGAGCCTGAGGACTGCAGCTGGGATTTGGAGAGGAATTCAGCTGCAGGACAACCATGCTAATAAGCTCCAGCAGCCAGAGAGAGAGAGACAGAGAGAGAGAGAGAGAGAGTGAGAGAGAGAGAGAGGGGGGGGGGTGGAGGAAGTGACAGTGAGAGTAAGAGTAAGAGAAAGAGAAAGTGACAGAGAAAAAAAAGAAATGTGTGAGAGAGAGAGGAGAATGAAAGAGACAGAAAAATAATAAAGAAGAGAAAGAGAGAAAAGAGAGAGAGAGAGAAGAAAGTAAGTGAGAGAAGAGAAAGAGTGAGACAAAAGGAGAAAGACAGAGAGACAGAATGAGAGATTGAGAGTAAGGGAGAGAGACAAAGAAAAGAGTGAGAGTGAAGACAAAAGTGAGAGAGTAGAGAAAGAGAGAGGAAGAGAAATAGACAGATAAACGAGAGAGTGAGTGAGAGAGACAGAGAAAGAGAGGGAGAGAGAAGAAAGAAAGAAACAAACAAAAAAAGAAAAAGAAAGAAAGAAAGAGAGAGAGGGAGATGAGAGAAGGGAGAGCAGAGAGAGAGAAAAAAAAGAGTATGAGAGATAGAAGCAGAAAGAGAGAGGGAAGAAAGCAAGAAAGCAAGAGAGGGAGGGAAGTGAGAGAGAGAAAAAGAGAAAGAAAGATAGAAGCAAAAAACAAACAAAAAAATAAAACAGAACCATCTACAGCACATTCTCCATCAGTCTGGAGAACCATTTCACCATGCAGAGAACCATTTAATCATGCAAATATTTCTTTGCGTGTTCATATATATATAGAACCATTATCTTTACTGAAGAACCCTTGAAGAACCATCCTTTTTAAGAGTAAACAACAGCGATCCTGAGCTCAGCTGGCAAAGTTTGTGTTGTTTTATGAACTAAAAACAGTCTTAATTAATTTCTACATGATTATTTTACAGCTTCTCTTTATTACTGATGCTGCCTTCATGTTTGCAGTAGACAGACGACGGCTAACCGGATGTTCCATTGTTTTCAACAGAGCCAAAGTTCTGCTACTGCAAGCGGCAGCATCCACAGACCGCAGCGGAGAGCGGAACACTCCATCAAGAGCTCAATTTTCCCAACGTTGGCTGTTGATTGCGGCAGAGAAATAAAACGGATGTTGTTTTTTTTGGGAGCTGTGGACGCCAAACGTCCCGCTGCTGAATTTCAGACAAACCCAGGATTATACAACACAAATAAAAGAGTTCAGAATAAACACCTGAAATAAACCATCTACAGTGCTGAAGCTCTCCTCTGATATTCAACCATTTTCCAGGTATCACAGTCACCATGGTAACGTTAGAGTGACTTCATGCCACCGTCGGCCGTGTACCGCTACGAGGTGAGTACTGACGTTCTTTTTAACGCAAACTTGAAACGCAGCATTAGAATTAAACACCTTGGATATCATAGCAGTGGCCTATTAACACCTTAGCAACCACCTGGGTTACCAGAGCAATGGCCTAGCAACACCTTAGCAACCACCTGGGATACCACAGCAATTGCCTAGTAACACCTTAGCAACCACCTGGGAAAGCACAGCAATGGCTTAGCAACACCTTAGCAACCACCTGGGATACCATGGCAATTGCCTAGTAACACCTTAGCAACCGCCTGGGATACCATAGCAATGGCCTAGCAACACCTTAGCAACCACCTGGTATATCATAGCAGTGGCCTAGCAACATCTTAGCAACCACCTGGGATACCATAGCAATTGCCCAGTAACACCTTAGCAACCACCTGTTTGCAGATCTATGCAAATTTGTTTTTGTGACATCACAAAAACAGTAAATTCAAAGCTGCTGTTTTTGCAGTTTACTTTCCATATATGGACTGTATGGAGTGAGAAAAATGAAACAATACAAATAAATAAATAAATAAATAAATAAATAAGTTAAAAATTCAGTTTTTCTACAGTAGGGGCCCGTTACAAACACAGTTACTGAGCAAACAGACACGACTCACAGCCCACCACTGCGTACGTCACAGATCTCGGGTCAGTTTACGAAGCAGCAGGTGTTGAAAGTGTGCAGAAAGCCCAAACAGAGCTCTAGAACAGTTTAAATCAATTACAGAACAAATAAACAGTAAACACATAAACAAACAATTAACACAACAAACAAAAGCCCTGCAGTCACGGCAGCATTTTCACACCAAAGAGACAAAAACCAAGAGATCCAATTAGCAGCCCTGCCAACATCTACACTCACTGTTTCACTGCCAATGATCTACAACAGGGAGAGAGAGAGAGAGAGAGAAGAGAGAGAGAGAGAGAGAGAGAAAGAGAAGAGAGAGAGGAAAGAGAAAAGAAGAGAGAGAGAGAGATAAGAAAAAAAGGAGAGAGGGAGAGAGAGACAAAGAGAGAAAGGGAGAACGAGAGAGAGAGAGACAGAGAAAGACAAAGAGAGGGAGAGAGGGAGCTAGAATCACAAAAACATTGCACGATCATAGAGCCGACATGGGAATAGTGCATTTCTGGTTTTTGCATAGCATTTGTTCAAACATGACTTTTCTCACCTTAGCAACCACCTGAGATACCACAGCAAAGGCCTTGTCACACTTTAGCCACAACCTGGGAAACTATAGCAAAGGCTTAGCAACACCTTAGCAACCACCTGGTATATTACAGCAGTGGCCTAGCAACACCTTAACAACCACCTGGGATACCATAGCAATTGCCTAGTAACACCTTAGCTTCCACCTGTGATACCATAGCAACAGCCTTGCAAAACCTTAGCAACCACCTGGGATACCATAGCAACAGCCTTGCAATACCTTAGCTTCCACGTGGGATACCATAGCAACAGCCTTGCAGTAGCTTAGCTTCCACCTGGGATACCATAGCAACAGCCTTGCAATATCTTAGCAACCACCTGGGATACCATAGTAACAGCCTTGCAATATCTTAGCAACCACCTGGGATACCATAGCAACAGCCTTACAATACCTTAGCAACCACCTGGGATACTATGGCAACAGCCTTGCAATACTTTAGCAACCACCTGGGATACCACGGCAACAGCCTTGCAATACCTTAGCTTCCACCTGGGATACCATAGCAACAGCCTTGCAATATCTTAGCAACCACCTGGGATACAATAGCAACAGCCTTGCAATATCTTAGCAACCACCTGAGATACAATAGCAACAGCCTTGCAGTACCTTAGCAACCACCTGGGATACCATAGCAAAAGCCTTACAATACCTTAGCTTCCACCTGTGATACCATAGCAACAGCCTTGCAAAACCTTAGCAACCACCTGGGATACCATAGCAACAGCCTTGCAAAACCTTAGCTTCCACCTGGGATACCATAGCAACAGCCTTGCAATATCTTAGCAACCACCTGGAATACCATAGCAACAACCTAGTCATACTGCAGCAACCACCTACATAGCACTAAAAAGGGCCTTCTACTGTGTCAAGCTTGACATCGTAACAAGAGCAGAACCCTTTTTTGTGCAATATAGAACCATTCTCAAAAGAGTTCAATATAGAACCTCCATAGAATCTACAGCACGTTGTAGATGGAATTTTGGTGCATCACTACTAAACACAGAGTCGCAACGAACAAAACCTTGAGTGTTTTAATTATTCAAGCCAGCCCAGACCTGCCAGGCGTGTAAGGGTTAATGTTGAAGACTGAGCTCACAGTAACGATGATTACCTCGAGCTGAGAAGGCCCGATGATTAACAATAATTAATAATAATTAAAATAATTGACCTGTCTGTTTTCACAGCGTCCGTCAAATTGAGAGCGATTATAAACGCGTGTAATTCTGTGATCTGGCGATTAGCATGTGTGGGCGCTAACACTGTGTGTGCGTTCTGCGCTGCACTGTTAAATTAACACCTCCGAAACGACGCGGCTTTGAAAAGAACTCCCGCTTTCATTCCTCACTCAGCGCTCGGATGGATGGAAAGCGATTTTCCTGCGTTAGGTAATCACCGGGGAAATGGCGGCTGTGTTAATCAGCTCTGTAATGCATAAAACATAAAGCAGAGAACTTTAAAAAGCTCCAGATGAGACATCACATCCTGCAGAACCTCCGGTCTGGATCATAAGAGCTCAGACATCAACTCACTGTTCACATTATTTTGTCCGTCTACCTTTGTGGCTACAGTCACTGGCCACTTTATGAGAAACACCTACCACAGACATGCACTGAGATGTACAGTTACAGTATGTGGCTCATCTGTTACTGCAAGGGCTGTTTTAAAGACGGAGCACACCCCAGGAGAAGTTTAGACCGGGAGATATGATTGATTGATTGGTTGATTGGTTTTTAATTAGACTATTTCATATTTTAAAACAAAAGCCTTGACCACACTTCAAATGAGGCAATGCATATATAAAAAAAAACAGTCAGGGATAACACAAAAAGTCTCATCGCGGTCCCCAAACTACACTCTTAAAAAGGTGGTTCTTCAAAGGTTTTTTAGTAAAGACATGGTTCTATATAGAGCCATGAACACCAAAAGAACCATTTGTGTGGTTAAATGGTTCTTTGCAAGGTGAAACAGTTGTTCAGATTGGGTACTGTGTTGTATATGGTTCTATACAGCACCAAAAAAGGTTCTTATACTGTTACCATGTCAAGCTTAAGACAACAGAAGAACCCTTTTGAGTGCTATATAGAACCCTTTTCCAAAAGGTACTATATAGAACCATCTACAGCGCATTCTCCATCAATCCATTAAAATGAAAAAAGAAATGTTGTGAAAGTTCAAATCTAACAGGCAAAAAAAGAAACCTTGGCAACCACCTGGAGTACAATAGCAATGGCCTAGCAACACCTTAGCAACCACCTGGGATACCACACCAACAGCCTAGCAACACTTTAGCAACCACCTGTAATACCATAGCAAGAGTCTAGCAACACCTTAGCAATCATCTGGAATACCATGGCAATGGCCTAGCTAAAACGTAGCAACCACTTGGGATACCACACCAATTACCGAGCAACACCTTAGCAACCACCTGGTGTACCACAGTAATGGCCTACAAACACCTTAGAAACGACCTGGGACACCACACCAACAGCCCAGCAACACCTTAGCTATGGCATGGGATACCATTCTAACAGCCTAGCAACACCTTAGTAACCACCTTGGATACCACAGCAATGGCCTAGTAACACTTCAGCACCCTTAGCAACCACAGGAGATACCATAGAAACAACGTAGTAATACTGTAACAACCACCTGAGGTACTACACCAACAGTCTAGCAACGCCTTAGCAACCACCTGGGACACAATGGCAACCGTCTAGCGACACCATAGCTACCACATGGGATACCATAGCAATGTCCTAGCAACACCTTGAACCACCTGGGATACCATAGCAATGTTCTAGCAACACCTTAGCAACCACCTGGGATACCACACCAACAGCCTAGCAACACTTTAGCAACCACCTGTAATACCATAGCAAGAGTCTAGCAACACCTTAGCAATCATCTGGAATACCATAGCAATGGCCTAGCTAAAACGTAGCAACCACTTGGGATACCACACCAATTACCGAGCAACACCTTAGCAACCACCTGGTGTACCACAGTAATGGCCTACAAACACCTTAGAAACGACCTGGGACACCACACCAACAGCCCAGCAACACCTAAGCTATGGCATGGGATACCATTCTAAGAGCCTAGCAACACCTTAGTAACCACCTTGGATACCACAGCAATGGCCTAGTAACACTTCAGCACCCTTAGCAACCACAGGGGATACCATAGCAACAACGTAGTAATACTGTAACAACCACCTGAGGTACTACACCAACAGTCTAGCAACGCCTTAGCAACCACCTGGGATACAATGGCAACAGTCTAGCGACACCATAGCTACCACATGGGATACCATAGCAATGTCCTAGCAACACCTTAGCAACCACTTGGGATACCATAGCAATGTTCTAGCAACACATTAGCAACCACCTGGGAAACCAGGATGCATTTTTGTCATCCTTTATGAACTGAAATAAACAGAAATGCCATTTCCTTGTGAAAAAGTAAGTACACCCCTACATATATCACTACTTCAAACACGTCTGTTTGAAGTCAGAAGCACCTGATCAGGTGTTCATGATTAGAACACCGTTAGAGAACATCTTGGAGGAACCTGTCTTATTTAAACCTCAGATATCTGCTCTGCTTTGCTCTTTGTAATCGGGGTGTGTGGTTATCATCATGCCCAGATCAAAGGAGCTCTGAGGGCTTCAGAAAGAAGGCTGTAGATGCCTCTGAGTCTGAGAAGGGGTTTAAGAAGATTTCCACAATATCGGAACTCAATCCTTCCACCGTCCGGAAGATCATCTACAAGTGGAGAAGATTTAAAACCACCGCCAGCTCGTCCAGAACAGGCGCCCCAGCAAATTTAACCCGAGAGCAGAACGTAAGATGCTACAAGAACCCTCTAATCTGCAGGTAGCAGCTGATCTTAAAGTGCATCTACCATTTAAAAGAGACACAGATTTGACCTACATGAAAAGAGGAAGGCTTTACTGTCTGAAAAGAACATCAGGGCAGGACTAAAGTTTGCTAATGAATGTCTAGACAAGGACCAGAACCTCTGGAACAATCTGTTCTGGACAGACGAGTCAAAGATAGAGTTGTTTGGCCGCAGTACCAGAAGCCATGTTTGGTGGAAACCAAAGATGGCATTTGAGCAAAGAACCTCAGACCAACTGTGAAGCATGGTGGTGGAGGTGTTACAGTATGGGGCAGGACCTGGCCAACTTACAATCATAGAATCGACTATGAGTTCTTATTAATACTTTACTGTAAGGTGCTGTTCATAAAGCTACATGACATCTACATAAGCTTTGTTATGACAACTGATATAACCCTACATAAATGTTTGTTAATGCTTATTACAATAGCCATCATTCGCCATAAGGATTACATTTACCAATTTTGATCAGTTAGCTAAAATAGCCGTTCTGACAGATGATGCCCGTTGGAATAAACATTTATAAACATTTATGTAGGGTTGCATCAGTTGTCATAGCAAGCTTATGTAGACGTCATGTAGCCTTAGGAACAGAACCCTAAAGTGTTACCAAGGACTCATAGTCAATTCTATGATTGCAAGTTGGGTCCTGCCCATACTGTAACACTTCCACCACCATGCTTCACAGTTCCTTTGAGGTTCTTCTGATTAAATTCTGTCTTTGGTTTCCACCAAACATGGCTTCTGTTACAGAGGTTCTCCTCCTTGCCTAGATATTCATTATATTAATTTGTTTTAGACCTTTGGATCCCACTGAAATGCTGTGAGGGGATTTCAAACGAGATGGACATGCAAGAAACCCCTCAAACATCGAACAGTTGAAAGAGGAGTGGGTGAAGATTTCTCCCCTTATGTTGAGGCTGTTTCTACCAAACAGGGCAGTACCAGTTACAGACACCAGGGGTGGATGTACTTTTTTAACACAGTCAACAAAAGTCAAATTTCCATTGTTTTTTGTTCTATTCCATAACATTCACCTATACCATGGGTCACATCACAAATGTTAAGAAGAGCCATTTTGTCCTTTCTGCAAAAATCAAACCAGCTTGGGAGCCACAACAGTTTATGTCCATTTTACCATCTTGGCTGCAATTATGTCTGACTATGTGCTAATGTGCTAGTATAGGCTAACTAAATTTAATATAAACAAAAACGCAGACTCACTCTGCTCTGCTTTAAGCTTTAGCGCAGCTTTTCTCACATCTCTGGCAGGAAACATCCAAAAAAAAGTAGAACAGTTTCTTGTGAAATGTCTCTCAACATTCGATTTTTAAGAGGCTGAAGTCGCATCTCATTCGCCAGCTTCCTTTTCGAATTTTCCCGTTCCACCTTAAATGGTGCCTGAGGCGCCAGAATGTAACTGTGGCACCATTTAAGGTGGAACGGGAAATTCAAATGAGAAGCTGGTGAATGAAAAGCCACTTCAGCTTCGCAACCTTTTAGTGTTTCAGTTTCTCTCTGCAGATTAAACGTATTAGAAAACCAGCTGGAGTGATTATAAACACAAATCAGTCCATTCATCTCTAAATTATCAATGTTCATCTTAAATCTCTCTCTTTGCCATTTCGTTAGCTACTAACTAGGCAAGACTGTTATCTGCATTGCTATGGTGACCAGCAGTCTGCACTGGTTCTCAGGGTTAAAGGGTAAATTAGCAGTTCTACAACTCCAGCGTTTAAGACCATTTATTGTTCAAATTAAGTGATTAAGTGACCCTTATTAGTCCCACAAAGGGGAAATTTCACCTCCGCGTTTAACCCATCTGTGCAGTGAAACACCACATACACACTAATGAACACACACACTAGGGGGCAGTGAGCACACTTGCCCAGAGCGGTGGGCAGCCCTATCCACAGCGTCCGGGGAGCAGTTGGGGGTTAGGTGCCTTGCTCAAGGGCCCTTCAGTCACATACTGTCAGCTCAGGGGATCGAACCAGCGACCTTCCGGTCACAGGGCTGGTTCCCCAACCTCCAGCCCATGTCTGATTCTGGTGTGGAGCTACAACAGGGCAGTAAAAGAGCTATATATGACCTATACATACTGTTAACTGAAGATCAAATACTGATGTGTCCAGATATATAAAGAAACTCATTCATGCGTTTGTTCAGCAGAGTTGATCACTGTAATGATCTTCTTACTGGAGAAAACAGTCCATCCTCTAGAACCCGTACAGAACGCAGCAGCACGGATCCTCACAGCACCAACACAGAGAGCTCATATCCCCCACGTTACACACTGCACTGACCGCCTGGATCTGTTAGAGAGAGTTTAAAGCTCTGCTGCTGGTTTTTAAAGCTCTAAATGACCTTAAAGCTCCTGAACGTCTGTTTATGATCTCAGATCTGCAGATTCTGACCTTCTGAACTCCTTCAGTAAAACACAGAAAACGTGGAGAGACTCTTTCAGTTATTCTGCTTCTAAACTGTGGAGCTCAGTTCAGCTTTTATTAGACAGTCGAGCTCAGAGCTCACTTTTAATAAACATCTGAAAACGCAGCTCTTTAACTCAGAGCTTCATTAAACTCTACGACTCTTTTGTGTATCTGTTTAATCTGATCTGCGTTACTGACTTATATGATTTTAAATTAATACTTTTTGTGATAATTTCTTCGTGCAAAGCACTTTGAGCTGCCACCAGCATGAAATGTACTATATAAATAAAGATTATTATAATATAATTATTATTATTATTTTAAAAAAACATTTCATGTTTATGTACTCGCTTCTTCACATGACTGTACATGATTTATGATGTAAACTGTAATAAAATGCACACCACAATATGTGAACTCCCCCATGCGTGTACACATGCACACCCACAAACATGCATTATCACATTTCCCACTTCCTCTTCCTGCCCCTCTCTCTCTCTCTCTCTCTCTCTCTCTCTCTCTCTCTCACACACCACAACAATCGCTCGTGTTATCACAGTGAGCTTCCTGCAGCTCTCTAACAGCTCCTGCACAGAGATCAGAGCTCCGTTTCTGAACCGTAGTGCTCCAATTATCACCTTCTTCACCCAAACATCGCTGTTTACAGTTAGCGTATCTGACACGGATCAGACGCAGCTGTCGTTACAGTTTACATTAAAGAGTTAAAGTGATACTTCAGAGATTTAAACAGTCCTCCCCCAACTTTTACCCCGAAGCCAAGACGTGTTTGGTCTCTGAAGTTTGCTTCTGAATTTTAGCGCTGGAGCTACGAGGCTAATACAGCTAACAAGTAATGGAAGCTTATACTTATCAATTAGCATCATGACTAAACCATCACAAGCTGTGTGGAGGTGTTCAGTCCCCTCTGGATCTCTTACTATGGGGTTTCTGACACTGTATGATACTTTAGTAAACGTTCTTATGTAACAGTATGGAGAATGGTAGTGTTTGGTGGAGAATGATGGTGTTTGGTGGAGAATGATGGTGTATGGTGGGAAATGGTGGTGTTTGGTGGGGAATGATTGTGCTTCATGAGGAATGGTGGTGTTTGGTGGAGAATGCTGTGGTGTTTGGTGGAGAATGACAGTGTTTGATGGAATGGTGGTGTTAGGTAGAGAATGACAGTGTTTGGTGTAGAATGGTAGAGAATGCTGTGGTGTTTGGTGGAGAATGCTGTGGTGTTTGGTAGAGAATGACAGTGTTTGGTGGAGAATGGTGGCGTTTGGTGGAGAATGCTGTGGTGTTTGGTGGAGAATGACAGTGTTTGGTGTAGAATGGTGGCGTTTGGTGGAGAATGCTGTGGTGTTTGGTAGAGAATGACAGTGTTTGGTGGAGAATGGTGGCGTTTGGTGGAGAATGCTGTGGTGTTTGGTAGAGAATGACAGTGTTTGGTGGAGAATGGTGGCGTTTGGTGGAGAATGCTGTGGTGTTTGGTAGAGAATGACAGTGGTGTAGAATGATGGTGTTTGGTGTAGAATGGTGGTGTTTGGTGGAGAATGCTGTGGTGTAGAATGATGGTGTTTGGTGTAGAATGGTGGTGTTTGGTGGAGAAGGTAATTGGTAGAAAATGACGGTGTTTGTTGTAGAATGGTGTTGTTTGGTGGAGAATGCTGTGGTGTTTGGTGGAGACTGATGGTGTTTGGTAGAGAGTGCTGTGGGTGTTTGGGGATGTTACTAACAGATGAGACACTTGAGCTTTTTAAAGGTGCTCAGCAAGACGCTGCGTGAAATACTGCTGTATATACAATATATGTAAAGAAGTAGCCTGCAGTAACAGCCTCGACTCTTCTGGGAAGGCTTTACACTAGATGTTGAACACTGCTGTGAGGATTTAATTGAACATTAGTGAGGCCAGGTACTGATGTTGGATGGTCAGTTCTGGATCACTAACTCATCCCAAAGGTACTGGAGCTCCATCAATCCAGAGAACCCAGTTCCACTGCTCCACAGCCCAATGCTAGGGGGCTTTATACCCCTCTAGCCCATGCTTGGCTTTGGACATGGAGACCTTAGGATCATGTGTAGCTGCTCCGAAGCATCCCATTCTATTGGTCAGTGCTCTTCTATTGAGATTATACAAGCTGTGTCTGCAATAGGGGACCTTAAAGTAGCTGATCTGATATCGGATACTGTCTGGAAACCTTTGGACATTTAGTATAGGTTTCCTGAGGTTTGAGTGTGTTCCTTCACCAAAACCTGCTATTTCAGCCAGCATAACACTGCTAGTGAACCTTAGCGCCCTGCGACTCAGGGCTAACAGCTATTAATGTGGAACTCTGGCACACAGCCTGAAACAAGATCTACAGAGAGAGAGAGAGAAAATGTGAGGATTTCAGGATCAAGTGTTGTTTTAAAGTCAGCCTGTTTCCTGATCTCCCCGCTGAGCGGAAAGAGGAGACAGTAGAAACTTCCTGAGTGTGTGTACGTGGTGGGAGACTGTAGGTAGTGATTCACCTGCAAGAGTAATAAAGCCCCTTCCTCTCTCTAACACTCTCTCTCTCTCTCTCACTCTCTCTCCAACTCTAACCTTGTATTCACACCGTCAGCGACTTTTCACCTCTAGCTGCCCAAATTGCTGGTACCTCGTCACCTGAGGGCATTTCTGAACTCGAGCTGACCACTGGTGTCCATGGTTTCACTGACGCCAAGAACAAATCCGATGCGTTCCCGCTAAAAATAAAAACCTGGAGAAAAACCGCTCGTCTATAAATTTAATCCCAGCACGGTTCATCAGTGTCTGTGCAGTCAGTGTGGATGGAAGACAGGGTTTGGTCTTTCACCATTTATGAGCACCACTGCTAATCACTAGTCGGAACAAATATCTCGAACGGAAATCATCACATCGCTTCACCCCTAATTTGCATAAACTTTGCTCATCGACTCCATTCACTTTGCGTCGCCAATGCTCACGCTTCCTCCTGTCACTGGAAATTGGCAGCTCTCATTAAAAATGAATGAATTATGGACACTCAGTAGTGTCCTACCGCACCGGTAGCGACTTCTCGCCTCTTGTCACCCAAATTGTTGGTCACTCATCACCTGTGGGCATTTCTGAACTCCAGCTGACCGCTGGTTGCCATGGTTTCACTGACGCCAAGCGCTAATCTGATGCGTTCCCTCTTAAAAAGTAAAAATCCTAGACAGAATTTCCTTGTGTTTTTATTTAATCCCTGTGTAGTGCATCACAGTCAGTATGCACAGAAATCAGTGTTCAGTCTGTGTGACTGGTTTTCCTCCTAGTAAGAACAATTATCTAGGAACCAAAATAAAGGACTGTACCGTTTCACAGAAAGAAAGCACGGTTGCTATTGGTAATTGCCACTTTCCCTGATAGCAAGAGGATAGTGGGCCACTGTTGGCCCACTGTTGGCAAAGCTGGTGGTTCGCTGGCGTTTTGCTCAGTGTTTTCTGGGCGGCCCACCACAGGATAAGCAGAGTATTAGACAAAATTCCACTCATCATCACTCATTTTCCACTCATTGTCCATTTTATCAGCTCCACTGACCATACAGTTTCACTTTGTAGTTCTACAGTTACAGACTGTAGTCCATCTGTTTCTCTGATACTTTGTTAGCCCCCTTTTACCCTGTTCTTCAGTGGTCAGGACCCCCATGGACCCTCACAGAGCAGGTACTATTTGGATGGTGGGTCATTCTCAGCACTGCAGTAACACTGACGTGGTGGTGGTGGGTTATTCCTCTTATTTCTCTCTCTCTCACTCTGCTGTGTTGCTGAATAAACAGTGAAAGGATGTGATGATGGAGCTCTCGATCTGAACCACATAGGTTTCCTGCGATTACCTCATACACACACGTTAGAGAGAGAGAGAGAGAGAGAGAGAGAGAGAGAGAGAGAGAGAGAGAGAGAGAGGATTGTGTGTGTGTGTGTGTGTGTGTGTGTGTGTGTGTGTGTGTGTGTGTTATTCATCAGCTCTGAAGTGAATCCTGTTAGCAGTGAAAAAAAAAAACACTCTCACAATGAGGGCGATCAAGAGACATGCTGAAATATGTCTAGGAGAGAGAGAGATTAACCAAGGCCTGATTTCTCCTGAGTTTGCTCTCTCTCTCTCTTTCTCTCTCTCTCTCTCTCTTTCTTTCTCTGTCTTTCTGAGTCTTCCTCTCTCTCTTTCATTTTCATCCCCTCTCTCTTTCTTGTTTTCTTCCTCCCTCTCTCTCTCTCTCTCTCTCTGTCTCTCTCTGTCTCTTTGTCTTTCTGAGTCTTCCTCTCTCTCTCTCATTTTCATCCCCTCTCTCTCCCTCTCTCTGTTTTCCTCTTATTTTTGTTTTCTTCCTCCCTCTCTCTCTCTTTCTTTCTTTGAGTCTTCGTCTCTTTCTCTCACTTTCTTCCACCCTCCCCATCGGTCTTCCTCTCTAATTTTCCTCCCCTCTCTCTCTCTCTCTCTCTCTCTCTCTCTCTCTCTCTCTCTCCCTCAGCTGTATGTATGCGGAGGCTAATATGAAGCAGCTTTATTGTCTCTGAATCTCCACACAGTGATGATTAATATGATGAATTAAGGCCCTCGAGCGACATTCAGCTCTTCACTAAACTGTTTATTTCACACGCTGAGGTGATGAGTGACGGCTCTCAGCAGCAATTACCAAACGTGTGTGTGTGTGTGTGTGTGTGTGTGTGTGTGTGTGTGTGTTTGGGTTCACGTTAACAGGTTAAAACCTGCTGCACGCCTGTGAATTCACACCAGAAGTTGAGCAGAGAAGACTACAAACTAACAGACTAACATGGGGTACAACATAATGTGGACATCTTACATAGACAGACATGTTAGCTCAGTCACAGACAGGTTAGCTCTCACAGACAGGTTAGCTCTCATAGACAGGTTAGCTCAGTCACAGACAGGTTAGCTCTCATAGACAGGTTAGCTCAGTCACAGACAGGTTAGCTCAGTCACAGACAGGTTAGCTCAGTCACAGACAGGTTAGCTCTCATAGACAGGTTAGCTCTCATAGGCTGTGTTTATATGCAAAGATTTTTGCCAATCCAATTGAATACAATCGGATTACAGATTCAGACTGAGGTGTTTATATGCACACTCTGTTCAACAATTTGATGGAAAATCTTCGTTTACATGAGCACTACAAGTAATCCGATGCAAAATGACAGCGCATGGAGTAGCGCAGATTAGCTCAGTCATAGACTGGTTTAGCTCAGTCACAGACAGGTTTAGCTCAGTCACAGACAGGTTAGCTCAGTCACAGACAGGTTAGCTCAGTCATAGACAGGTTAGCTCAGTCATAGACAGGTTTAGCTCAGTCACAGACAGATTAGCTCAGTCATAGACTGGTTTAGCTCAGTCATAGACAGGTTTAGCCCAGTCATAGACAGATTTAGCTCAGTCATAGACAGGTTTAGCTCAGTCACAGACAGGTTAGCTCAGTCACAGACAGGTTAGCTCAGTCATAGACTGGTTTAGCTCAGTCATAGACAGGTTTAGCCCAGTCATAGACAGATTTAGCTCAGTCATAGACAGGTTTAGCTCAGTCACAGACAGGTTAGCTCAGTCATAGACTGGTTAGCTCAGTCATAGACAGGTTAGCTCAGTCATAGACAGGTTTAGCTCAGTCATAGACAGGTTAGCTCAGTCAAAGATATTTTAACCCAGTCATAGACAGGTTAGCTCAGTCATAGACTGGTTTAGCTCAGTCATAGACTGGTTTAGCGCAGTCAGACAGGTTAGCTGAGTCATAGACAGGTTAGCTCAGTCATAGATATTTTAGCTCAGTCATAGACAGGTTAGCTCAGTCATAGACAGGTTAGCTCAGTCATAGACAGGTTTAGCTCAGTCATAGACAGGTTAGCTCAGTCACAGACAGATTAGCTCAGTCATAGACTGGTTTAGCTCAGTCATAGACTGGTTTAGCTCAGTCACAGACAGATTAGCTCAGTCATAGACTGGTTTAGCTCAGTCACAGACAAATTAGCCCAGTCATAGACAGATTAGCTCAGTCATAGACAGGTTTAGCCCAGTCATAGACAGATTAGCTCAGTCATAGACAGATTTAGCTCAGTCATAGGCAGGTTAGCTCAGTCATAGACAGGTTAGCTCACTCACAGACAGGTTAGCTCAGTCATAGACAGGTTAGCTCAGTCATAGACAGGTTAGCTCACTCGCAGACAGGTTAGCTCAGTCACAGACAGGTTAGCTCAGTCATAGACAGGTTAGCTCAGTCATAGACTGGTTTAGCTCAGTCATAGACAGGTTAGCTCAGTCATAGACTGGTTTAGCTCATTCATAGACAGGTTTAGCTCAGTCATAGACAGGTTAGCTCACTCACAGACAGGTTAGCTCAGTCATAGACAGGTTAGCTCAGTCGCAGACAGGTTTGCTCAGTCATAGACAGGTTTAGCTCAGTCATAGACTGGTTTAGCTCAGTCATAGACAGGTTAGCTCAGTCATAGACTGGTTTAGCTCATTCATAGACAGGTTTAGCTCAGTCATAGACAGGTTAGCTCACTCATAGACAAGTTAGCTCAGTCATAGACAGGTTAGTTTAGTCATAGACAGGTTAGCTCAGTCATAGACAGGTTAGCTCAGTCACAGACAGGATAGACTGGTTAGCTCAGTCATAGACAGGATAGACAGGTTAGCTCAGTCATAGACAGGTTAGCTCAGTCATAGACAGGTTAGCTCACTCATAGACTGGTTTAGCTCAGTCATAGACAGGTTAGTTCAGTCATAGACAGGTGTAGCTCACTCATAGACAGGTTTAGCTCAGTCATAGACTGGTTTAGCTTAGTCATAGACAGGACAGACTGGTTAGCTCAGTCATAGACAGGTTAGCTCAGTCATAGACAGGTTTAGCTCAGTCACAGACAGGTTAGCTCACTCATAGACTGGTTTAGATCAGTCCTAGACTGGGTTTAGATCAGTCCTAGACTGGTTTAGATCAGTCATAGACATGTTACTTTTTCACTATTTGTATTTGTAACAAATTTCCAAGCATTTAAGCATAACAATCTGGTGCGTCTAAACTTCTGGAACAGTATATTTGGTTCATAAAAACTGCTCCATTGTAACTAACTGCACAGATATTCAGTGAAGGTAAAATAATATTCATAAATAGAAAGTACAAAATAAACAATATAAACAGGACAAATTATTTTCAGCATTATTATCATTTCCAGAGCTAATGTGTCACTGTCCCTTTCCTGCACTGCAGTATTTCTCTACAAAACTGTTGTGTCTATAAATATGATCTAACCTACAGACATTACAACAATCCTGAGCTCCAGACGACGTCTGGAAAACATGTAGAATTACAAATCAATAAACTCTTGAACTCCTGAGAAAACATCAAGATCTGAACAAACAGTACACACACACCAGCACTCTGGAGAGAGAGCAGAGAATCCCTCTAAAACCCTCCTCTCTCTCTCTCTCTCTCTCTCTCTCTCTCTCTCTCTCTCTCATCCAAAGGGACAGCTGTACTCATAAGTGAATTCAGCTACTGATACCGGCGTTCAGTTCGTATAAAGCACTGACCAGTACAACATGACACCAGGATTTAGCATCCAAAGATAGATCCAAAAATCCAAAACTGACCATCCAACATCAGTACCTGGCCTCACTAATGCTCTATCAAATCTTCACAGCAATGTTCTAACATCCAGTGTAAAGCCTTCCCAGAAGAGTCGAGGCTGTTGCTGCAGTAAAGGGGGACAAACTCTCTATTAATACCTTTGATTTCATTAGAAACACTGGATCATCTTTTGAAAGGCTGTAGTGTTTCAGCTGTTGGTAAAATCACACCACCATTCTCCATGAAACACCATCATTTTAAACCAAAGACCACCACTTTCCACCAAAGACCATCTTTCTCCAAAACACTATCATTCTTGAACTGAACACACATGTTCTCCACCAAACACCATCATTCTCCATGAAGTACCACCATTTCCAACCAAAGACCATCATTCTCTGCCAAATACCAACATTCTTCAAAAACACACAAAGATTTCCTAACAAAACACAATAGCCCTCCACTAAACACCACACTTCTCAAACCAAACACCAACTTCATCCATGAAACACCATAATTTTCCACCAAACAACATCACTGTCCACCAAACATCTGTATTCTCCAACAAACACCATCTTTCCCCACCAAAACAACAACCTTTACCGACCAAAGACCACCATTTTCAACTAAACGCCATCACTTTTGGACAAACTCCATCATTCTCCACCAAATACCAACATTCTTCAACTAAACACCAACACTTCCAATCAAATATCCAACATTCTTCAAAACACACAAAGATTTCCTAGCAAAATACAATAATTCTCCAGCAAACACCATCATTCCCTAACAATCACTAACATTTCCCCCTGCACAGACCACCATTCTTCAATTTCCAACCAAAGACCATCATTTTTCACCATGCACCAACATTCTCAACCAAACATCAACACTGACCACCAAACATCAACACTGACCACCAAACACCATACTTCTCCAACAAACACCAACTTTATCCATTAAACACCATCATTCTCCAACCAAACACCATCATTCTCCACCAAACACCATCATTCTCCAACCAAACACCAGCATTCTCCACCAAACACCATCATTCTCCAACCAAACACCATCATTCTTCACTGAACACCAACATTCTCCAATATGCACCAATACAAAACACAATCATTCTCCACCAAACACCAGCATTCTCCACCAAACACCATCATTCTCCAACCAAACACCATCATTCTTCACTGAACACCAACATTCTCCAATATGCACCGATACAAAACACATTTTCCACCGAACACCATCATTCTCCACCAAACACCATCATTCTCCAACCAAACACCATCATTCTTCACTAAACAACAACATTCTCCATATGCCCAAACAAACACATCATTCTCCACCAAACACCATCATTCTTCAACCAAACACCATCATTCTTCACTGAACACCAACATTCTCCAATATGCACCAATACAAAACACATTCTCCACCAAACACCATCATTCTCCAACCAAACACCATCATTCTATACTAAACACCAACATTCTCCAATATGCACCAATACAAAACACAATCATTCTCCAACCAAACAACATCATTCTCAATAAAACATCAATTTCCAAAATGCCAAGATTTCCTAATAAAACACCATCATTCTTCAATTGAACACCACCATTCTCCACCAAACATCAGCAGTCTACACTCACTCTCTCTCCCTCCATCTCTCCCTCCCTCCCTCCATCTCTCCGTTCTCTCTGAGAGCTGGTGACTCGCGTATTTCCATTAAATTGTTGGGTTGGGCCGCCAGTCCCTCTAAAAACCCTCACTTAGTGCTCTGCTCCGAAAAAACTGAGCGTGACAGCTGGCGCTTACGGAAAAGAGAAACAGACGAGCTCTCTCCAGGCAGAGGCCGATCGTGTAAAAATCTGTTTACGCTTTCGTACATAACACGGCAGAGGCTTCTTACAACACAAACTGCCCCCAGAGGAGCCGAATCGCTCCGAGTGGAGGTTCACGCTGCACTGAAACGCCGTAAAACGCTTTACTCCTATCAGGCGAGAGAAAACACTGTAAAACTGCTGCGCGTTTACAGTGGAAATCCTGCAGTAGAGCACTGTGATCAATAAACACAGCAAGCAGCGCATTCTGGGAGGCCAAGCTTCTCATTACAGAGAATAAAACGTTGGATTTTACAGTAATTAGTTGTTATTCGCTGGGCACACTGGGAAAGGGGGGTATTCATTTGCGCAGCCGTAGCTCCTGTTGTTCCAGCCACAGGTCATTTCACAGAAGTTTTTCTTCGTTTTCTTTTGTCATCATGTTATTCTTGCCCTAGTGACCGGGTCAGTGCACGTAACAGCTAAAATGTTCTGCTTCTTTTTAAAAATAAATTTTCAGTAGCTGTCATGCTATTCATTCCAACAGCAATCGCATTTTTTTAATTACAATAAATATTATTATTGTTTTCAATTCCAAAAAAGTTGGGACGCTGTGTAAAATGTAAATAAATGTAAATAAAAACAGAATGCAGTGATCTGAAAACCTCATAGACCCATATTTTATTCACAACAGAACATAGAACTCATATCAGATGTTGAAAGTGAGACATTTTACCATTACATGAAAAACATTAACTCATTTAGAACTTGATGGCAGCAACGCATCTCAAAAAAGTTGGGAGTTTACATTTATTTACATTTTACACAGCATCCCAACTTTTTTGGAACTGGGGTTGTAGATTTCACAACTTCTAAAGGCTTCTAAAGTACGTCATATAACTAAAAACAGTAGCAGCCATCCTGATGCCTGAATTTTGCCCCGTACTTCAGTCCATGTTTACAGAAAACTGTGTGTGGTACAACGTCAGAAACCACATAATCGACTCTGCAGCCCTATTCCGATGAGATTTTACGTACATGTGGCTCTATGGTAATTTTCTCTATTACAGGCTGAATAATGTTCTTTTTTTCACCAAACTCAAACAATTTTTATTAAAGAAAAAAAGTGTTATTTTCAGAAGTGTACGTTTACGGGTTTGGGTTTGGGTTTGGGACAGACTCCCAATAGAAAGAACCCTACAAATGATGATTTTGTATATTTTTAGCTTATTACTATCTCTATTAATGCTTTGGCGTTAAATAGATCAGAACATAATACTAATGGTCCGTAAAGCACTTCATATTCATGCAGCCATGGCTAAACGATTTGGGGAAAATATCTAATTCCTGATCAATATTGTGATTTAAATAAAATAATTTCCTGTAAAATGATTTCCAGGCCTGTTTTTTGGCCAAGAGGACCAGAATATCCACTTTTCTGGCATGAATCTTGAGCGCTGAGTGAGTCAGATTACCAGTTAGTTGTGATGGTTGTGATGTCACAAACACAGAACATGGGTGTTCTGTAGCTTCTGATTCGTCTAACCCATCTACAGGCAGTTCACAGGCTCTGTGTTATTAGAATCCATTTAAAACTAAGACGACACTGTTGATGATGTAGAATAAATAAATTGCAGCTCTTGCGATTTGAAAATTGCACTCTTCCTAATTGTGATTTCACTATAAAAAACGATTCATCTTTCAGCCCTGTATACAGCCGCACAATATCATCAAAGCATTACTTTATATGCGTAATATCATCAGCTTTTCCCATGAATAGAGCAGAATCGTATGATCATGAGTTTCATCAGTGAGTATTTTGTTTATTTCACAAATGTCCCCTGATAAACAAATCCAGTCTGAACAGGGGCTAAACAGAGCTTGTCTGATCACCTATATTTGGGGTGATCAGATTTTTTATTTTACTATTGTTATTTAGACGAATCAGACACAGGAGGGAGCAACACGCTGCTGTCGGAACAAAACCTCGTATCTCCAAAATGGTAACTTTACAGAAAACATACTTCACTTTTAATGTAAGTCAAAGGAACCAGAATTTCTTTTGATTCATTCATCATTAAATTAATACACAACATAAAGGCCAACAGGCGTTTTCAGATTATGCTGAAAAATACACGGTTTAGTTCCGACAGCAGCGAACAGGAGCTCTAACACAGACAGACAGATAACTAGATGAGGTGAGGAGAGGCAGGGAGCGGGGGGTGGGGGGCTGAGGGGGGTGTAGGGGTGTCTAGATGTTTCCTGTAGGATCTGAAATAGCTGAGGTTGTCTAGAGGAGACAGGCGACAGACAACATCACACAGCTCAAGGTGCCCTACACTCTCACTCTGTCTTCGTGGGGTGTTTCATAAGTCGTGTTCCCTGCTAGAAAAACCAGCACAGACCAGTGTATGTTGTGTTCTGGATGCTGGTATGCAGGTCAACCAGCATGGCCCTAGTGGGTGACCAGCTAAACCAGCACCAGACCAGCATAGACCAGCACAAACCAGCTTAGACCAGCTTAAAATTCAAGCTGTTACCATTAACCCTCCTGTAATGTTGCAGATCAAACTGACTCGTTTCAAAGTTAAAAACATTTTTAAAGTTCTAAAATATTTTTAATAATTTTTTGAGTGCGAAGCCTTTTCAGCGGAACTCATGGCTCATTTGAAAGGGTCAGTTTGACCCGTAACAGTAGAGAACAGTTAATCAGCACGACGTCCCCATGACAGAACATACATCAAAGAAAGTCCACATAAGAATAAATAAATGTGCTGAACGTCTACGATCTTAAAACATGGTTCTTCAAGGGATCTTAAGTAAAGAAAATAGTTCTATGTAGAACCATGAACACTCAAAGGACACTTTGCATGATTAAAGGGTTCTGTGCATCGTGAAAGGGTTCTTCAGACTGGAGAATCTGCTGTATATCGTTCTATATAGAACCTTTTTTAGAAGGGATCTATGTAGCACTAAAAAGGGATCGGCTATTGTTACACACTTAGAAAAGATGGTTCTTTAAGGGTTCTTATGTAAAGAAAACGGTTCTATATAGAACCATAAAAAAAATCAAAGAATGGAAGATTACAGGGTTCTTTGCATTGTGCAAGCGTTCTTTAGATTAAAGATTGTGCTGTATTGGTTCTATATAGCACCTTTTTGTTCTTCAAGGGTTTTTTAGTAATATGTAGAACCATGAACACGCAAAGGACGCTTTGCATGATTAAAAGTTTCTGTGCATGGTGAAAGGGTTCTTCAGATTGGAGAATGTTCTGTATATGGTTCTATACAGCACCTTTTTAAAAGGGTTCTATACAGCACCAAAAAAGGTTCGTTTAGTAAAGAAAATGGTTCTATGTAGGTGCAATGGCTTTAACCTGATTTTGTGTGCTGCTCCTCTATTTGTAACCTCTTCAACCCTGGACTCGAGAGCGGGGTTAGCGTAAACCAGTCTAAACCAGCTTAGACCAGCTTAAAACTCATGCTGTTAAATTCAGGTCAAACTGAGCCGTTTCAAGGTTTTAAAACATTTCTAAAGTTATAAAAATATTTGTAATCATTTTTGAGTGTGAAACTGTTTCTGCTGGACTTATGACTCATTAGAAAAGGTCATTCTATTGTTCCACTCTTGAAAAAGATTTGGACTCTCGGACTCAAGAGTGGGGTTATTTTCTCCCCCACATCAGCGAGGCTGTAAAACTCTGGCTGCTGTGACTCGGGCCTTTACTGCCTTTACTGCCTTTACTGTCACTGCTGCTTCTGATGTCCAGTGCGACGCTGCTGTTGGTTAACTTCAGCTTGCTGGGATGTTTTTGCTCCTTTTCACTGTACAAAGTTACTGCTTTCTCTGTTTCTAAATAAAAAAGGGTCCCGACCCCCCTCTCTCCTGTCCCGGAGGGCTGACCATTGTAGCTTTAGCGTCACACTAACCCGCTCAGAATGGCCCTAAGCTGGCCTGTGCAAATCAGACTGACTGGGCCGTGTTTCCGAACAAAGGGCTGGACGCATGGGCCAGCAATTCATGCGGCTGACAGATGGTCAGAGCTTTCAGCTATTCTGGCTGTGTCTGTGTGGCGGCGCAGAGAACTGAACTTTTCATTACGGCTCCATTCAGTAACCAACACGGCTCAGTCACCTGACCGCATCACTGCGGGCCTGCAAAACAACCCCCCCCCCACAGTTTACCCCAAACACAGCTGACCAAGACATTTTTCGCTTCTTTAGCTTTAGCACTGACGCTACAAGGCTAGCTAACATGTAATAGAATTATACCCCACTAATTAGCATGGTGCTAACTGCAGTGCCTAAATCATCACACACACGTCAAACTACACTCTCAGAAATAAAGGCGCTAAACTGTCTCTGGGTCAGTCCCCCTCATGTCACTGGGGTGGAACCCTCAAGGGTCCATCTCAGTACCTTTAGTCAGGGAACATAACTGAACCATAATCCACTGAAATGATATGTTCTAAGCTGTACTGACTCCACACACCCCGTCTCGTCTCCAGGCTTTTATTTTACTGTTCTGTTTAAAACATTCGGTTATAAAAAGGTACAAATACGAACTTTTCACCTGGAAACACTTATTTAAGGTTCACAATCAGACCTTAGAACCACTGTTGGAGCTTTGAGGGAACATTTACACTGTTTGTACTTTGATGAACGAATAATATACCAGCACATAACCTTTATTAATAACAGTGTAGCGATGAAATGGTTACCGGTTTCATGGTAAGCCAAGGTACAATTCCTGACAGTTAGTTTTAACATATCAAACCTGAATTATTATTAAAACTGATTACCGCCCTTTTAAAAACTCACGTTAAACATGGTCCAGCATCAACCACAGTTAGCGCCAGCCTCCCAGACTGGGTTTGCTTTGTGTCACTGTAAACATGGCGGAAGCCAGTGACAGCTCTCCAGAGATTAAAGAGGAGTCTGAAGTGTGGTCGTATTTTGGTTTTTATAACAGTGCAAAGGGAAACCTGGTTGGAGACGGTCTACAGAACATGCAGAAAAAATCACTGTGAGAGGGGGCAGCAATTCAAACCTTATGTTTCATCTTTGTGACCTTCACCCACTGCTTTATAGCAAATATGTTGTGACAAATTGTGCTATCCTGTCGAAATGTCCTATCATAGTGCATATTTATTGGTAGCTCCACACATAAAACCTCCCGGTAGGACATTTGACCTTATCAAAAAATACTACCAGCATTAAAACTACGAGGCTGAAGTCAGCTTCCTATCTGTCAGCTTCTTGTTTGAATTTTCTCGTTCCATCTTAAATGCTGCAGCAGTTACTGTAATGCCTCAGGATCCAGAATGTAACTCCCGTACCATTTAAGGTGGAACAGGAAAATTCAAACAAGAAGCTGGCAGATAGGAAGCTGACTTCAGCCTCGTATTAAAAAGTTGTTCTTATCAGAAAATGTTACCAGCATTAAGAATTAAGAATAATTATTATATTTTGAGAGCCTAAATCAGCTTATCAGGGAGTTAGTAGTAATATTGAACCGAATCTTTACTAAATTAGCATTAAAAACACAATAAAACATTTGAACGCTCTCAAGTTTGAACTGCTTGAACCTCTCACGGCCATACGGGGCCAACTTTAATGTTATATGCCATCTTTAATGTGCACATTTGATACGGTTTTCATTTGTTTACATAAAGTATTGGCTATTTTTGTTTTAATGTTTAGGCAAACAAAAAGTGCCCAGTGCTACTAATTGTACTTGTGATTTTCAATATAAACTTTGGTGAAATGATTTCAGTTTGTATATCAGTAGTTTTTAAACATTTTCAGCACATTTTAACAAAACCACAATAATACTCTTAACCATGATAATTTTAGTCACTATAATTGTGATTTTCATACTTTTTCATCTCTACCTCAAACGGAGTATTTCTAAAATCCAGGGATACATGCAGGGCGCTGTGGGGCAAAATAGTCCCCAAAGAAAACTTATTATTTCAGATTTTCCACTATTTTCCATCATCAACATTCCATAGAAACTCAGAAGACTCGTGTAGGTTCACTGGTGGTTCTGGATGGTAAATAAAATGTCTATATTTGTGTTGTAGTCATGGCGACGCCTGGTTCCCATCACCACCACTGAAAAGACATCTGAACCATTTCACACCAAACCAATCTGAATAATAGGCCTGTCTTAATTATTACCTAGTTGCAGTTATTTAAGCCGACTGCAATAATAAAAATGATTATGATGCCACAACAAGCTGAATGTGAACTGGGTGCTTTGGGTCGAGGCAAATAAATGCAAATGAAAGAAAAGAGTAAATGTATTATTATTAAGACACATCATGGGAATTATGTAAACAAAAGCCAACATAGAAGGCAGCATGGGGAATGTTTATTTGTTAGCTATGTAGCTAGTACTAATGTTTTTAGCATGTATGCTAGCTGAGTGTTTTTTGTTTACATTTTCACTCTCAAAAATGTAGCTTTGCTCGTCTCAGCATACGATTCTGTGTTACTGCAGACGACAGTGTAATGTGTTATTTCAGCAGAGCAACCAGTGTTAGCCATAATTAAACACTGCTAATGGCTCATTAGCCTGTATGGCTACTGTAGACTCAAGACAAGACAACCAAATTGTTATTTGGCAGTTGCAATTATTTATATCACAATTAATCTTCAGCTAAAATTTCAGCCCTACTGAATGACTTTGTGTACATCTCTAACACTGAATTAGGCAAACGGTTAGAAAATTCATTAGGCAATAATTCATTAATTAAGCAGCATGATGAGAGAAAACATAGTTCCAGTCAAAAGTCTGAAGCCACTTCATGTTTAAATGATTAAAATGAACTTTTAAAACAAAAATAAACATTGAAGAACAAAGCCAGAAGTGCAGACTTGCTCATACAGAACATGAGCTGAATATTAAAAAATCATTACACAACTGCAGAATTAATTCTGTACGTTTAATTAGTATAGAAAGGCTAGATTTCTAAGGGTTAACCTGCTGATGCGCTAATCTGCTGTTTCTCCCTGTTCCAAAGTGTCTAGATGCCCTAGAGATTTCATAAAGAGATATTTCTCACCTCTCCACCATTTTCATAACTTCTGCCATGTACAGCAGTGAAATTAACTGCATGTTTATATGTATGGAATATGCAGATGTCTCATTAATGAACTCAAAAAAAGAGTACAGAGCATCAGCATTACTTTGTCCACATTAAATAAAGGGCTGACAACACTAAAGCTCTTCTGACTATCAATACTGATGATTATTGCTGTCACCATGGCAACGTTTCCATGGCAGCACACCCCCATCGGTCAAGCAAGGCTCTGGGGCACAGAACAGCATTTTCAAGGGCCGAGGTGTAAACGCAGCATCAGGGTGAGGTTATTCAGTTCAAGGTCTAATCGTGTTTCAGCAGAAAACGCTGGCTCTGATTTGTTTGTTTGTTTATTCCCCCTCAGTGGCCTCCTTTATTTACACCATCCACAAACACACATTATGAGCATGAATACAGGTCAAGCTCACTGTTCCTCACGAATACAAAATAAAAAACAGAAACATGAGGAGAAACTGCTCTATCAGAAACGACATGAGGAGAGACCACCACACCAAGAGCCACACAAGGAGAGACCACTGCAACAAGAGCCACATGAGGAAATACCACTGCATCAACAGCCACAAGGGAAGAGACTACCTAATTATTAGCTACATGAAGAAAGACCACCACATCGGCAGCCACGTAAAGGAGACACACCACAAGGAGAGAGCAGAGGAGGGAGCATCACATTAGTAACCACACGAGAAGAGACCACCACATCAGTAGCCTCACGAGGAGAGCCCATTGCACCAAAGGCCACAAGAGACCACCACATCAGCAACCACACAAGGAGAGACTGCCTCATCAGCAGCCACATGAGAGACCACTACATCAGCAGCCACAAGAGAGACCACCACATCAGCAGCCACGAGACCACCACACAAAAACAGCCACGAGAGACCACCACATCAGCAACCACACAAGGAGAGACTGCCACATCAGCAGACACATGAGAGACCACCACATCAGCAGCCACATGATAGACCACCACATCAGCAACCACACAAGGAGAGACTGCCACATCAGCAGCCACAGGAGAGACTGCCACATCAGCAGCCACATAAGGGACCACCACATCAGCAACCACACAAGGAGAGACTGCCACATCAGCAGCCACATGAGAGACCACCACATCAGCAGCCACATGATAGACCACCACATCAGCAACCACACAAGGAGAGACTGCCACATCAGCAGCCACATGAGAGACCACCACATCAGCAGCCACATAAGGGACCACCACATCAGCAGCCACAAGAGACCACCACATCAGCAACCACACAAGGAGAGACTGCCACATCAGCAGCCACATGAGAGACCACCACATCAGCAACCACACAAGGAGAGACTGTCACATCAGCAGCCACATAAGAGACCACCACATCAGCAGCCACAAGAGACCACCACATCAGCAACCACACAAGGAGAGACTGTCACATCAGCAGCCACATGAGAGACCACCACATCAGCAGCCACATGAGACCACCACACAAAAACAGCCACATGATAGACTACCTCATTAGCAGCCACACAAGAAACCACCACATCAGCAGCCACACAAGAGACCACCACATCAGCAGCCACGAGAGACCACCACATCAGCAGCCACATGAGACCACCACATCAACAGCCATGCAAGGAGAGACCACCACATCAGCAGCAACATGAAGAGAGACCACCACTTCAGCAGCAACATGAAGAGACCACCACATCAGCAGCAACATGAGGAGAGACCACCACATCAGCAGCCACATGAGGAGAGACTACCACATCAGCAGCCACACACAGAGACCACCACCAACCACATGAGGAGAGATCACCACATCAGTAACCACACAAGGAGAGACCACCACATTAGCAGCCACGTAAGGGGAGACCACTACATCAGCAGCAACATGAGGAGAGACCACCACATTAGCAGCACATGAGGAGAAACCACTGCATCGGCAACACAAGGAGAGCCGACCACATCAGCAATATGAGGAGAGACCGCCACGTCATCGGCCAAATGAGGAGAGACCATTGCATCAGTAACCACATGAGGTGAGACCACCACATCAACAGGCACACAAAGAGAGACCGCCACATCAGCCACATGAGGCGAGACCACCACATCAACCGCCACACACAGAGAGACCACCACCAACCACATGAGGAGAGACTGCATCAGCAGCCACATAAAGAGAGACCACCACATCGGCAGTCAGTGCTTTAATACAGAATTCAGTTGTGTGTATATCTATTTTACAACGGCTCTGAATGTGACCTGTGAACGTTACAAAACTATAACTGTATAAATGTTTTATAACTGATATTTTGAGAAATCATGTTTGATTATTGGATTGTGGTTTAATGATTAACAGCAGACTAATGACTAATTAAAGCTGGCATCCCTAGAGAGTGTGTTTGTATCGTAATATTGAATTTTATTAATAATTGCCCAGCACAGGGACGCAGGGGGTGGGGTGGCTGAGGGGGCTGCAGAACCCCCTGATTCTAGGACTGCAACTGTTAAAAATAATAATAATAAAATGGACTTTACAGTGATTTGAGAACTGTAAAACAAGATGCGCTTGTTTAGAGCGGAGTTTGTATTTTAATATTTTCTAAATCTGCAGTAGCTACGCTGTCGAATGCCGTATTTCCAGTACAACGAGCCGAAAACTGGCCGCTTTGGGGGCGTCACTCAAACACACACAGGCTGAGGGTCACAGAGAGAAAGCCTGTGCAGAGTTACAGGACAGTTCTGAGTCCCAAAACAGCCTAATATTGTTTTTAGACTTAAACATAATCATCACAATAATAATAACAAAAGGTTTTTAATCAACTGTTATTTCTCCCACTCAGAGTGTGTTTCAGGGTTAAATCTCAGTGTATAACTGTGGGTGTGATACAATCGATTACCGTGCCACCTGTCAACGATCTGATTGGTTGCCACTCAGCTCATTTGCATAAAGTTTGTCCAGAATGAAAAGGGCAGAGAGAGGATGTGCGTCACTGAGTGACGCTCTTAATAATCTGATAACTGCAGAAAACCAGATTTTGTCAGTAACACGATCAAAGTGTTTACATGCACTTGGGTAATCAGACAATGGGGAAACTCCAGGTCTATATGAGTCAAACAGTAATCAGATTTCTGATTTACAACCAGCCAATAAACTCACAGAAGACGACGTGACGTAAACATGACATAAAACTGAAACTTCATCCCTGCAGCTTTTTTTTTTTAAACATTGTGCCACTTCTGGAAATATGAACAAACATCATCTACAAGATGAAGAACATGTAAATCCTTCATTTCGTCAAGCATGTATTTGATTTCAGCGTCGCTCCAAAAGTGTTTTGCTGCGTCTCGTGGCGACGCTGCTCGCTTATTTCCAGTACCGTCATCTGTTTCCGCACATGCTCAGACTGAGAAATCCGAAAGAAATCAGAGTAAGAGTTTACAGCACTGACAAATCTGATTACTCAGCTAAAATCCAGCCTCTTGATCAGATTTCTAGATCAGGGTATGGTGTTAACATGACCATTTGAAGAATCAGATATCTGCAGAAATCTGATTATAATCAGATTATTGAGTCCATGTAAACGCACTCAGTGATTTGATGTCAGTTATTTGTATAAACTGTCCCCTCTTGCCTCATTACAGCACTACGACACGCTCCGTTTGATGTAAAGTAGTAAAATGAATAAATTAATACAGGCAAGTCATTTTGCGCGACGTCGTCCGTCACGTCACATACATACGCTGCTATATAGAAGCCCCAACTTAAACACCCGAAGTCCCGCAGCCGATCACACAGACAAACAGCAGGACCGGAGTGAACAGCGGTGAAATCTTTGATCTCATGATGCACTGAATCGCTTCCTAAAGGACAGTAAGTGGACATTTGTGCGGTCAGAGATTTACAGTCCAGTTAAACAGATACGCAGATGCAGATCAGCCGCTGCAGATTTTAGAATCTGAGGCTGAAAAAGAGCTTTTAATAAAAATGTACGTCATGTTTGGTTTCCTGTCAGGTTTCTCTCAGCGGCTCTCAGAGAGACTGAGGTTAGAGAGAGAGTGAGAGTGTGTGTCTCTGTGTGTGTGTGTGTGTGTGTGTGTGTGAAAGTGTGTGTGTGTGAGTCTCTGTGTGTGTGTGTGTGTGTGAAAGTGTGTGTGTGTGTGTGTCTGTGTGTGTGTGTGTGTGTGTCTCTCTGTGTGTGTGTGTGTGTGAGTGTGTGTGTGTGTGTCTGTGTGTGTGTGTGTGTGTGTGAGTGTGTGTGTGTGTGTGTCTCTCTGTGAGTGTGTGTGTGTGTGTGTGTCTCTCTGTGTGTGTGTGTGTGTGTGTGTGTGTGTGTCTCTGTGTGAGTGTGTGTGTGTGTGTGTGTGTGTGTGTGTGCTGTTTTTAGCAACTCGCTAACGCTCTGATTAGCTCTGACAGCCTGTTTCTCATACCTACCACAAAAACACTAGAGAGAGAGAGAGAGAGAGAGAGAGAGAGAGAGAGATGGGGCAGGAGAGTGGAAAGTAAGAGAAAGAGAAGAAAGGAAGAGAGGAGACAAAGGAAGAGGGAGGTGGGGAGGGAGGAGATGAAAGAGGTGAGAGAGCAAGAGAGGAAAAGAAAATGAGTATGAGAGAGAGAGAGAGAGAGAGAGAGAGTGGAAACAGACAAAATGTAAAGAGAAAGAGAGAAAGAAAGGAAGGGAGAGAGAAAGAAAGGAAGGGAGAGAGGAGAGAAAGCAGGAGAAAGAGATGGAGAGAGGGAAGAAAAAGGAAGACGGAGGGGAAAGAGAGAGAGGGAGGAAAAAAAGGAGGAGGCAGAGGAGACAAAGGAAGACAGAGATGGGGAGGGAGGAGATGAAAGAGAAGAAGACAGCAAGAGAGGAAAACAGTGAGTATGAGAGAGAGAGAGAGAGAGAGAGAGAGTGGAAAGAGAGAGACAAAGTGAGATAGAATAGAAAGGAAGAGAAAGAGTAAGAAAGAAAGAAAGAGAGAGGAAAGAAAGGAAGAGAGGAGACGAAGAGAGATGGTGAGAGAGAAGAGAAAGGAAGACTGAGTGAGGGGGGAGAGAGAGAGGAAAGAAAATAAGAGAGAAAAACAGAAAAAAGGGAAGAGAGAGAGAGAAAGCAGAGAAATGAAAGAAAGGAGAGAGTATTTTCTTCTCTGTGTACTGCTCGCTCACTCACACACGAGGAAAGTGGGTGTAAAGTGAGCAGACTGTGATCATGTGACCCTCAGAGTGAGCGTGAGGGGAAAAAACAACATCAAACACATAAATCTCTGGGAATTTTCAGCCGTGAGCTGCAAGACTAAAGCAGAAAATCCCAGAGAAACAGATTCATATAAAACAGCAGGATTTCTCACCAGCAGCTTCAACTGGCTGCTCAGTTCTGCACCTCATCATAACCACTCTGCACTGTGGGAGGCTCTTACTGTCGATTACATCAGTGATCAGCTATTCTGGGCTGTAACTGGCAGGCAGACTGTGAGTTCAATCCCTGGTGATGCCACAGCCATCCGCAGCCGGGAGCCCAAGACCCTCGCTCTCTCTGGGTGGGCAGGAGGAACAATACTGAAGGAGCTACACTATGTGGACAAAAGTATTGGGACACCTACACATCACACCTATGGTAGCTTTTATGAATCCCATTCTAAATCCATAGGCATTAATATGGAGTTGGTCCCCCTTTGCAGCTCTAACAGCTTCCACTCTTCTGGGAAGCTTCTACAAGATTCCGGAGAGTGTCTGTGGGAATCTTTGCCTCATCCAGAAGAGCATTTGTGAGGTCAGACACTGATGTTGGACGAGAGGGTCTGGCCCACAATCTCCGTTCTAGTACATCCCAAAGGTGTTTGACGGGGTTGAGGTCAGGGCTCTGTGAGGGCCGGTCAAGTTCTTCCACACCAAACTCACCCAGCCAGGCCAAACTGTTCCCACAAAGCATATAGTTGTCCAGAATGTCTTGGTGCTGAAGCATTAAGGTTCCCCTTCACTGGAACTAAGGGTTCTAGACCAACCCCTGAAAAACAGCCCCATATCATCATCCCTCCTCCACCAAACTCTACAGCTGGCACAGTGCAGTCAGGCAGGTAACGTTCTCCTGGCATTCACCAAACCCAGACTCGTCCATCAGACTGACAGACAGAGACGCTGAGTCACTCCACAGAAGTCCAGTGGTGGCGCTTTACTCCACTCCATCCGCCGCTACGCATTGTGTACTTTGATCTTAGGCTTGTGTGCAGCTGCTGGGCCACGGAAACCCACATACTTTGTTAGCCCCCTTTTACCCTGTTCTTCCCAGGTCAGGACCCCCATGGACCCTCACAGAGCAGGTACTATTTGGGTGGTGGATCATTCTCAGCACTGCAGTAACGCTGACGTCGTGGTGGTGTGTTAGTGTGTGTTGTGCTGCTGTAGTTTTTAAACACACCACCACCACGTCAGTGTTACTGCAGTGCTGAGAATGATCCACCACCCAAATAGTACCTGCTCTGTGAGGGTCCATGGGGGTCCTGACCAGGGAAGAACAGGGTAAAAGAGGGCTAACAAAGTATCAGAGAAACAGATGGACTACAGTCTGTAACTGTAGAACTACAAAGTGCACCTATATAGTAAGTGGAGCTGATAAAATGGACAATGAGTGTAGAAACAAGGAGGTGGTCAGAATGTTATGCCTGGTCAGTGTATATGAAGCATTATGACATATGACAATTACCTGAAATGGTAACATAGCACTGTTACATGACTGAGCAAAATCCACCGTGATATGTTTATAGCATGGTTATGTTAACGTTATGTAGCAGGATTCCTGTAGAGTGTTAATCAATTTTTCATCCTTTTTTAAAATGCAGCACTACTGGTATGTTTTGTCTGTTCCTACTTGTTTTCAAACCTCTCCCTCTCTCTCTCCCTCTCTCTCTCTCTCTCCTCTCTCTCTCTCCCTCTCTCTCTCCCTCTCTGCGGCGGTGCTAGAACAGACAGGCCGTTGTGTATTGTGCTGTGAACAATAGCTGTTATTTAGCCTGTGGGCCGTGTTAGCTGTGTTAGCTCGTTTACTCTTTGTCTGCCATGAATTCCTGACACGGATCCCGTTACAAAACCAATAACCGGGCCGGCGGTGGGGCTGAGCATGCTGAGGCAGGAGAACAGAGCCGGTCCGCTGCCCGGCCTGCTTTACACGCTCTCCGCAGGGGACACAGTCATAAACACCATCTGCGGCGGAGACGTGTTCACCTCCTCCATTCAGTCTGTCCAGTGGAGCTCCACGACTTTATTGATAACACTAGTAGCTGCTAAAGGCAAAAATCTGGATCTCACAGTGATTCAAACTGATTACAGACTGTTTAGGAAACATTTCAGCCAATTTTTTGGGATCTATGCATAATTAGATAGTTGAGATGTAAACAAACAGTGGTTTGGTGTGAAACGCTCCGTTCTAGAGTCAGAATAGTCCACAGTGGTGGTGATAGGAACCAGACGTCCACCTCTAAAAGCTCCCTCACAGAAAGTTCCTACATGAAATGGATATGAATTCACTGCCTGATGACTGAGACACTGTTTTATGATAGTGCGAGTGGATCAGACACAGTGTCCACTCACTGTCCACTCTATTAGACACTCCTACCTTGTTGGTCCACCTTGAAGATGTAAAGTCAGAAACAATAGCTCATCTTCTGCTGCACAGTTTGTGTTGGTCATCCTCTAGTCCACAGCACTGTTGTGTCTGATCCACTCGTACCAGCGCAACACACACTAACACACCACCACCACGTCAGTGTTACTGCAGTGCTGAGAATGACCCACCACCCAAATAGTGCCTGCTCTGTGAGGGTCCATGGGGGTCCTGACCACTGAAGAACAGGGTAAAAGAGGGCTAACAAAGTATCAGAGAAACAGATGGACTACAGTCTGTAACTGTAGAACTACAAAGTGCACCTATATAGTAAGTGGAGCTGATAAAATGGACAATATATATAAACTATGGTTCCGCAGTTCTCTTCTATACAGGATGAAGCGACATACACAGTTAGTTGTTACTAGATAAGACTTTACTCAGTGGCCTAGTAAAAGTATAGGCTGAAGTTAACTAGTATAACCAAAAACATTACGCACCAACTTAAACCTGCGCAGTGCAGAACTGGTTTAATAAAGCAGCTACCTGATCCTTTAAGATGTGCTGCAACAAAGATACATACTGAAAATATATATCACAATATATTCTGCTTATATTGTATTACACACTGACAACACCACACTTCATTTCCATAAAGGCAAATCCTAATGCAAAGCTCCCTGATACAGGTGCGCTCACCTGTCTGGGAGCGGAGCTGCTCAGTACCACAGCTGCCCGGCTGAGATGAAGCTGAAGATCTGCTGAATGAAACACTTCAACTGCAAAGTAAACTCAGAGGCCAAAACTGTGATTTCAATTAACTCCTGACAAATTGGACAGCCTTAATCTCCACGGCAACAAACCGCTTAGTCAATAATGTCACTAATCAGGTGGCGCATAAAATATGAGCATTCAATCAATCATACTTGTCTGCTTTGTTTACGTTTCTGCGAGGCTGATAAACGAAACGTACAGCTGCAGATGTTTAATCTCACGGTTCTGGGCTCAGTGTGAAGCCAGGCACAACAGTGACTTTCAGAAGTTCTACGAAACCAACTGTGTTACAGCTCTATTTCACTTAGAACCCCATTGTTTACTTAACTCAGGTTAACTAAGGTATTTGTCTGTATGAGTCTTCGCTATACGCTCTGAGCACTGAGTGTGCATTTAAGTGTATGAGGCTGGGGTGGGCGATATGGCAAACATCTAATATCACAATACTTAAGACATTTTCATGTTACATGATATGCATAACAGTTAGTGATGCATCAAAAATGTGACCAAGTACATGTTGTTTAGTACTTGTTGATACCGATTCCAGTACCATTTGTACCAGGGCTAAAAGAAAGATTAATCATTTTTAAATTGAAATACAATTTGAAAGAGTTCAATTATCAAATCGCAAGAGCTGCAATAAGCCTGAGATTTTAAGGGGTTAAAAATAAACAAAACCTCGTATCTCCAAAATGATAACTTTACAGGAGAGGCAAAAAACATACTTTACTTTTAATGTAAGTCAATGGAACCAGAGTTTTTTTTCAAGTAATTGTGGGTCGTTTCTTTTAGTCCTTTCAACATGAAATTTACACACAATGTAAAAGGTAACAGGCATTTTCAAATTTCGTCAAAAACTGAAAAACGCTCAAAATGGAGATACAATGTTTTTTCGACAGTAATGTATAGATGTATCTTTTTTAATAATTTAAAAATACCTGTTACCCTTTACATTGTGTGTAAATTTCATAAAGACGCAATCGAGAGTGATGGGAAAAACACCACGTTTAATCACTGTTCCTCATTTTTATTTCCACTAAAATTATTTCTAAAATACTAAACTTTTCTAGGGCCTTTTGTCCATTTTTGTCAAAAGTACCGTCTATAAAAGGGGCCAAAATATCAGACAACTATACTGTGACATAATATATCATGATAACAATAAACACTGTCACACTACCACCCAGGTTTATCATAAAATAAATACATTCAGAAAAATAACATAATGAGCTTATTTACCACATCAGTAACACTGGTCTAGAACAATTAACTGCTTTACCATCACAACAAGATTTGCAGAACAGTGAGGTTCCCTGCTATGGCAACAACACTGGCCTTTTTCACCATGGCAACAGCACTGCTGTAGTACAATGAGCTGCTTTACCTCAACAACAATACTGTTCTAGAGTAGAATAAGCTGCTTCACGATGACAGCAGCGCTGTTCTAGAACACTAACCAGCTTTACAACGGCAACAACATTCTAGAACAATGAGCTGCTTCACCACGGCAACAATACTGTTCTAAAACAATGAACTGCTCTACCATGACAACATTACTGTTCTAGAGTTTAATGAGCTGCCTTACCATGGCAACAACACCACTCTAGGACAGTGAGCTGCCTTACCATGGCAACAACACCACTCTAGGACAGTGAGCTGCTTTACCATGGCAACAACACCACTCTAGGACAGTGAGCTGCTTTACCATGGCAACAACACCATTCTAGAACAATGAGCTGCTTTACCATGGCAACAACATCATTCTAGAACAATGAGCTGCCTTACCATGGCAACAACACCCCTCTAGAAGAGTGAGCTGCTTTACCATGGCAACAACACCACTCTAGGACAGTGAGCTGCTTTACCATGGCAACAACACCATTCTAGAACAATGAGCTGCTTTACCATGGCAACAACATCATTCTAGAACAATGAGCTGCCTTACCATGGCAACAACACCCCTCTAGAAGAGTGAGCTGCTTTACCAAGTCAACAACGCCATTCTAGAACAATGACCTGCTTTACCATGGCAACAACACCATTCTAGAACAATGACCTGCTTTACCATGGCAACAACACCATTCTAGAACAACGACCTGCTTTACCATGGCAACGTAACTGTTCTACAACACGGAGCTGCTTTACCACCACAACAGTGCTGTTCTAGAGTACCATGCACTGCTTCACCATGGTAAAAACACTGTTCTAGAACACTGCCCTGTTTTACAGCAGCAACAACATTTTTCTAGAACTCTACTATGACAACAATACTGTTCAACAGTACAATGAGCTGCTTTACCGTGGCAACACCACTCTAGAACAATGAGCATGCTTTGTTGCATGGCAGCAACAACACTCTAGAACAATAAGGTGCTTTAATGTGGCAACAACACCACTCCAGAACACTGAGCTGCTTTACCACAGCGACAAAACTGTTCTAGAACAATAAGCCACTTTACCATGGATGCAGCTAAACAACCAAACACTTCACCATGGGAACAACGCTGGTGTCAAACACTGAGCTGCTCTGCTGTGGCAACACTGTTCTAGAATACCGAGCCCCACCGTGACAACACTGCTGCTTTAGAACACTAACCCCCCCGCTGCCATGGCAACGTACCAAACAGCCATTCCATTCCAAAATACCAATCGGCCTCGCCACAGCAACAACATGCGCTGCCTCGCCATGGCAACAGTGCCGTTGTAGAGCTGAAGCAGAGTGTAACGGCTCTTTGGGTCATGCTGTTCCAGTGAAAGGGGAACATTAGAACATTAGCAGTCCAAACAGAACAGCGGAGAGCAGCTCAGAGCCTGGCAGCTTCGCCGGGAAGCCAGATTCTACAGGAAGGGAACATTTTCATTAACACCTGGGGAGGAGCGAGCGAGCGAGAGAGAGAGAGAGAGAGTCTGAGTATGGGGGGATTTACACCTAGAGCCCACTCAGGAAGTCGTTACGCTGAGCTGGAGAGCTGAGAGGTGCTGAGTTCTGCCACTGAAGTACAGAACCGTTCTATATCCGGAGTACTCCACCTTTAAATGGGCTCATAACACCTGCATTCAGGCCTGTGTCGAGTGACCGTGATCAAGCTGCCGTGGTAACAGCCACCAGTGACCGTAAAAACTCATTTACAGGCAGTTTTAAAAAAAACAATTCATTTATTAATTGACTTTGTGTTAAAGGTTATATGATCATGTATAACGTTAGAGAGAAGCTAATCTGCTCATAAAACATCTCCAAAGAAAGCTTATTATTCCAGATTTTCCACTATTTTCCATCATCAACATTCCATATAAACCCAGAAGACTCGTGTAGGTTCACTGGTGGTCACATAGTAAATAAAATGTCTATATCTGTGTTGTAGTCATGGCGACGCCTGGTTCCTATCACCACCACTGTAAAGAGATCTGATGCTGCCTCGGAATTATGGTAAATATGAGTTCCAGACACAGAAGTTGCACATCAACACCCCTCAAGCCGTAATTTCTAGTGTGAAATACTGAGATAATTTAATTAACTGTACGAAATTCTTTATTTTTAACCCTTTAAAATCTCAGGCTTATTACACACTGAGGCGAATTATTCAGTAACTATAGAAACTTCAGTGCAAACTGACTGAGCTGTTCTTACACTCTTAAAAAAGATGGTTCAAAAAAGGTTCAAAGTAGAGAAAATGGTTAGATTAAGTGACCCTTATTAGTCCCACAACGGGGAAATTACTCCTCCGCATTTTAACCCATCCATACAGCGAAACACCACACACACACTAGGGGCAGTGAGCACACTCGCCCGGAGCAGTGGACAGTGCTATCCATGGCGCCCAGGGAGCAGTTGGGGGTTAGGTGCCTTGTTCAAGGGCACTTCAGTCACGTACTGTCGTTTTTCTTTGGGGACTATTTTGCCTCACAGCACCCTACATATTATGTATCCCTCCACCATGAATGGAGTTTAAGGCTAAAATCTTCTCAAAACTATCATAAAACAGTGTCTCAGTCATCAGGCAGTGAATTCATAACCATTTCATGTAGGAACTTTCTGTGAGGGAGCTTTTAGAGGTGGACGTCTGGTTCCTATCACCACCACTGTGAACAGTTCTGACTCGGTAAGTTTCTCTACAAC
>NW_023494806.1:1068753-1071253 GCF_904425465.1 Colossoma macropomum | reverse complement strand
TAAAGAACTCGTGAAGAACCATCTTTTTAAGAGTGTATTTTTCTGTAAAACACAGGGAGAATGTAGGATATGGGCCCTTTAAAATGAGAAACTACCACACAGAGAACTAAACTAAGCACAAAACCTTTGTTTAGATTAAAATACTCAACACTTTCCACACAATCAGGGGTTTGGCTGAATATTAAAGGGCCCAAACACAATGTAAACGTTCCCTCAAAGCTCCAACAGTGGTTTTAAGGTCTGATTGTGAACCTTAAATAAGTTTTTCCAGGTGAAAAGTTCGTATTTGTACCTTTTCATAACCGAATGTTTTAAACAGAACAGTAAAATAAAAGCCTGGAGACGAGACGGGGTGTGTGGAGTCAGTACAGCTTAGAACATATCATTTAGTGGATTATGGTTCAGTTATGTTCCCTGACTAAAGGTACTGAGATGGACCCTGAGGGTTCCACACCCAGTGACGAGAGGGGAACTGACCCAGTGACAGTCCAGCACCTTTATTTCTGAGAGTGTATGCACAGAATCATAATTGGCCATTTTGCAGCCCTAAGAATTCATCTCAGCACTATTGCTTAAAGGAGAATTCCACCATTTTTTAAAATTCCTGTAGCAGCTCAGTGGTAGAGTTTTTGCATGTCATGTTTATGACAGAAACATAGTGATAAATGTTTTCTTTGCCAGCGTCCTGCATGTGTCCCTCCACCATGAATAGAAGGCCAAAATCTTCTCAAAGCTATCATAAAACAGTGAGTGTGTTTACATGCACTCAATAATCCAACGACTGCAGAAAATCAGATTTTGTCAGTAATCCAATCAACACATTTTCATGCTCTTGAGTAATCAGATAATGGGGAAACTTCAGGTCTACATGAGTCAGACAGTAATCAGATTTCTGCTTTATAACCAGCCAATAATCTCACAGAAGACGACGAGACGTAAAGGTAACGGAAAACTTGTTGTGGCTTTTTTTACCTGAAAATATGATCACACATCATCTAGAAGATGAAGAATATTTAAACCCTTTATTTCGTGTTTGGTTTAGGCGCCGCTCCAACAGTGTTTTGCTGCGTCTCGTGACATCCACCGTCTGATCTCGCACATGTGCAGACTGAGAAATCCGATACAAATCAGAGTAAGAGTTTACATGCACTGAGAAATCTGATTACTGAGCTAAAATCAAGCCTCTTTATCAGATTTCTTAATCAGATTGCTAGATCAGAGCATGGTGTTTACATGACCATTTGAAGAATCGGATAACTGCAGAAATCTGATTATGATCGGATTATTGAGTGCATGTAAACACACTCATTGTCTCATCAGGCAGTGAATTCATAACCATTTCATGTAGGAACTTTCTGTGAGGGAGCTTTTAGAGGTGGACGTCTGGTTCCTGTCACCACCACTGTGAACAGTTCTGACTCTAGAATGGAGCGTTTCACACCAAACCACTCTGAATGACTGTTTACATCTTAAAAATTCAATTATGCACACGTTTTTAAAAAGAGGTACTTTAAGACTCTTCTCAGCTCTTCCTTTACTTTCACCGTGAGTGCATCATGCCAGTTTCTGTGCTGTTTTAAGCGAGCGCTGCCAGCTCACTCGATTCACGAGCGCATTAGTTCACTGGAAAGTCGTAAAAGTGGAAAACGAATTATTAGGAAACTGTGTGAACCGTTAGGGGATGGAAACACACACCACAGAAGCATCTTCTCTTCTAACTGATGCCTTTCGGTTGAAGTCAGAAGGAGACCGCAGAGAACTGACATGGTCGTGAAAAAGAAACGGCGCTACGAAACACCTTCATTCATCTGTACACTGGAAGCCAAAGTCGAGAGCGAAGCGGGAAAGTGGAGGAGGATCATTAAAGACAGCTAAAGAGCGCTTAAACGAGCAGCTGCTTTCATTATTCATCACTGAACCCTGCAACTCCGTTTAGTTCACACACCCGCCCTGTGAACACTGCAGATTTCAGAGGAAATGATGGTGTCTGCAAAGTTTCGGTCGTACAGTGTATATTATATTGTTATTAACTGATATAAATCATCCGAAACTGCACAAACATTTCATATAAAAGAGAAAACAATGACTACTGTAAACTACACAGTATCATCCACTTTATGGCACAGAGTATTGATTATTCAGCAACTACTATGTATTATTCAGTGTCTACTATGAATTATTCAGTATCTATTATAAATTATTCAGTGTCTACTATGAATTATTCAGTGTCTACTATGAATTATTCAGTATCTATTATAAATTATTCAGTGTCTACTATTAATTATTGAGTATCATCTATGAATTATTTAGTATCTACTATGAGTTATTCAGTATTCATTATAAATTATTCAGTATCTACTATGAATTATTCAGTATTCATTATGAATTATTCAGTATCTACTATGAATTATTCAGTACTTACTATAAATTATATGCTATGAATTTTTCAGTAGTATTAATACAAAGCAACAACAAGTAGCTTATTGGATGGCAGGTCATT
>NW_023494806.1:1051253-1066253 GCF_904425465.1 Colossoma macropomum | reverse complement strand
CTCAGCTGTAAGTCTTTCACAGAGCTGTGTTATTGACGTTAAGGGGTTTTATTCTCGAGCAGAAGCTCATTAACTGTTAAAACAGAGTTTAAAGGGCACAAACCCTGCATTTCTTATGTCTGTGTGGTTTTATGCACCAACAACAGTCATAATTCATTTCTACATGATTTTCCAGCCTTACAGTTAAACAGTTACTGTGCCTTTATGACTTATACATGCAAATGAGCTCTATTCTGATTGGCTGTCCTGTATGGCGCCTCATTCAAAAAGCAGTCCGGGGTGAAACGTGCCTTATAACTTCAGCATTAATGGGCGGGGCTAAAGTGCTGTAAGCAAAATAGGAGTATATGTAAATGTGCTGGTTCTTGTGACATCATTAAAACTATGAATTCAAACACAGCCTGCATATAATTAAATAGGGAGCGAATGGCATATTTTACTATTTTAATAATGTTTAAACTGTAAAAAGACGGTTCTTCAAGGGTTCCTTAGTAGAGGCAATGGTCCTATTTAGAATCAAGAGTTCTATATAAAGCCCTTTGCATGCTTTAATGGTTCTTTCCATGGTGAGACGGTTCTTCAGATTGATGAAGAATGTGTTGTAGTTGGTTCTACATAGGACTTTTTTGAAGCTGGTTCTGTACAGCAGCAAAAAGAGTTATTTTATTGTTACAAGCTTGACATCATGAAGGGCAGAACCCTTTTTGGTGCTATACGGAACCACATACAACACATTCTCTATCAATCTGAAGAACTCTTTTGGGCTCTATATAAAGCTCATGGTTCTAAATAGAACTGTTGCCTTTACTAAAGAACCCTTAAAGAATAATCACAGCTGATTAAAGGAGAATTCCACCAATTTTTCAAAATTCCTAGTTCAGTGCTGTAATCAGAGTGATTCAGAGTGGTTTGGTGTGAAATGGTTCAGATGTCTTTACAGTGGTGGTGATAGGAACCAGGGGTCGCCATGACTACAACATAAATATAGACATTTTATTTACTATCCAGAACCACCAGTGAACCTACACGAGTCTTCTGAGTTTATATGGAATGTTGATGATGGAAAATAGTGGAAAATCTGAAATAATAAGTTTTCTTTGGGGACTATTTTGCCTCACAGCGCCCTGCATGTATCCCTCCACCATGATCGGTAAATTTCTTTAGAACAGAGCGTTTCACACCAAACCACTCTGAATCTCTCAGAATACATCTTAACTGATTAATTACGTAAAATTTTTGAAAAGTAGGTGGATTTCCCCTCAAAAGACAATTTCCTTTAGGAGAACAAGCAGCACTTTACTGGAGATAAGAAACATAACAAGGAAAAAGACGCATATAATCATCATCCACTTGTAGACATACAGAGACAGATAAGCATACTTATATCTTAAAAGACAGAGTTTCCAGATTAGTCAAAAGGATTTAACCCCCCATTCACAACACGCTACAGCACAGCAAAGCCACACAAACCCACCTCATCTCCTTATGCAATGTCCCTAAAACAGACTTTTACAGCTCCCAGTAAAATCAAATTATTAAATTATTATTAAAGGGCTCATATCATGGAAAACTGATTTTCCACAGGTTCATTTAATAAGAGTTTAATGTAGTATGTAAACATTCCATAATCTAAACTCAGCTCAAAAGAGCCCAGTTTGAATTCATTGTTTTGTGATGTCAAAACTTGCAAAGTATAAAGAGTATAAAGTTTATAAAGTGTAAAGTACATATATACACCCACTCAGCCTACAGCAGTTTAGCTCCACCATTCAGCTACAGCAGTTTAGCTCCACCATTCAGCTACAGCAGTTTAGCTCCACCATTCAGCTACAGCAGTTTAGCTCCACCATTCAGCCTTCAGCAGTTTAGCCCCGTCCATTCAGCTACAGCAGTTTAGCCCCGTCCATTCAGCTACAGCAGTTTAGCCCCACCATTCAGCTACAGCAGTTTAGCCCCACCATTCAGCTACAGCAGTTTAGCCCCGTCCATTCAGCTACAGCAGTTTAGCCCCACCATTCAGCTACAGCAGTTTAGCCCCACCATTCAGCTACAGCAGTTTAGCTCCACCATTCAGCTACAGCAGTTTAGCTCCACCATTCAGCTACAGCAGTTTAGCTCCACCATTCAGCTACAGCAGTTTAGCCCCACCATTCAGCTACAGCAGTTTAGCCCCACCATTCAGCTACAGCAGTTTAGCCCCACCATTCAGCTACAGCAGTTTAGCTCCACCATTCAGCTACAGCAGTTTAGCTCCACCATTCAGCTACAGCAGTTTAGCTCCACCATTCAGCTACAGCAGTTTAGCTCCCACCATTCAGCTACAGCAGTTTAGCTCCACCATTCAGCTACAGCAGTTTAGCTCCACCATTCAGCTACAGCAGTTTAGCTCCACCATTCAGCTACAGCAGTTTAGCTCCACCCATTCAGCTACAGCAGTTTAGCCCCACCATTCAGCTACAGCTGTTTAGCTCCACCATTCAGCTACAGCAGTTTAGCTCCACCATTCAGCTACAGCAGTTTAGCCCCACCATTCAGCTACAGCAGTTTAGCTCCACCATTCAGCTACAGCTGTTTAGCTCCACCATTCAGCTACAGCAGTTTAGCCCCACCCACTCAGCCTACAGCAGTTTAGCTCCACCATTCAGCTACAGCTGTTTAGCTCCACCATTCAGCTACAGCAGTTTAGCCCCACCCACTCAGCCTACAGCAGTTTAGCTCCACCCATTCAGCTACAGCAGTTTAGCTCCACCATTCAGCTACAGCAGTTTAGCTCCACCATTCAGCTACAGCAGTTTAGCTCCACCATTCAGCTACAGCAGTTTAGCCCCACCCACTCAGCCTACAGCAATTTAGCCCCACCCACTCAGCCTACAGCAGTTTAGCCCCGCCCATTCAGCCTACAGCAGTTTAGCCCCGCCCATTCAGCCCACAGCAGTTTAGCCCCGCCCATTCAGCCTACAGCAGTTTAGCTCCATCCACTCAGCCTACAGCAGTTTAGCCCCACCCACTCAGCCTACAGCAATTTAGCCCCACCCACTCAGCCTACAGCAGTTTAGCCCCACCCATTCAGCCCACAGCAGTTTATCCCCGCCCATTCAGCCCACAGCAGTTTAGCCCCGCCCATTCAGCCCACAGCAGTTTAGCCCCGCCCATTCAGCTTACAGCAGTTTAGCTCCGCCCATTCATGCTTATGTTATAAGCCTAGACTAATATACACAGCAGCCAATCAGAACCAAGGTCATTTCCATAAATCAGTTTTAAAGGAACAATAACAAAAGCAGTTGAATGCTAAGCGATAAAGAGAGGCTGAAAACAGTCATATATAAATAAATAACAACTGCTTTTGCCACATAAAATAAGACAAACATATAATATAAACAGGGAAAAATAAAATAAGAATACTGTAGCGTTCAGGCCTTTTAAACTGTGCTGAGCTCCTGTAATGATTTCAGATCAGCGCTCGTCCACACGCTTTAATGAAGAAGCTTTGTCTTTCCCTCCTGCTGTGACGCGGCTGATTTAACCCTGATGATCAGCTGACTGTGCTGAATCAGGTGTGTGAGAGCAGATAATCTCTCTTCACACAGCGCTGCTTATTTCTGACGTACTGCACAGCAGAACAAACACAACTTAAAACAAGAGTGACTTTAGCCCTATTCAGACTGGGTTAGCTTATCAGGGGCCCTGTGCATCCTGGGTGATCTGGTCGTAAGTGGACAGTGCCGAGTGCAGGTGTGAACGGGGTGCAGCCTGTCTTGTGCTCCTTTCATGCACAGTGACCCAGAACTTTTCCAGACAATAGCCAAATACCCTAAATGTGTGAAAGGACAACTCCGGATAACACTGGATCTGATTCTCCAGACATTTTCCAGAGCTCATTTGTGAAAACATTGCAGAGTTTCCTCTGGGTCTTTTTTCAGCAGCACTCCAAACTTTCAGAACTAACGTATTTTCCAGCCTCTCTTCATCTCTCAGAATTAAACAGGCTGTTTTTTATTGTGCCTTTAACACTGATGCATCTACATGAGCTCTGCTCTGATTGGCTGCCCTGTATTGTACCTCACTCAAAAAGCAGTCCGAGCTGAAACGTTCTTTCACTGTGAGTGGGCGGGGCTAACCTGCTGTAGATGAAACAGGTGGATATATGTAACTGAGTTGGTTCTTGTGACATCACACAAGGCAAAACGGACCATTTCAGATCCTCAAGACTAAACTACTTTTGTTTATTCAATAATAATAATAATAATGATAATAATAATAATATTAATAACAATAATAATAATAATAATAATAATAACAACATTAAGTTCAATTTCTAAATTGACTTTTACATACTGAAGGCTGCTTTACAATAAGGACAGCAGACCCAAAATAATATATGCACAAATATTTACTACATATAATTAGTATTTCACTGCTGTGGGAACAAAACCTTGTACCTCCAAATGGTAACTTTACAGGAGAAGAAAAAACCTACTTTACTTTTAATGTAAGTCAATGGAACCAGAATTTTTTCCAAGTAATTTTGGGTCGTTTCTTTTGGTCCATTCATCATGAAATTTACAAACAATGTAAAGGGCGATGTCAAAAACTGAAAAATGAGAATAACGGAGATACGAGGTTTTAAGAAAATATTTTTCCCATATATGGACTGTATGGACTGAACAGTGTGTTTTGAAACTTTGTCTGTGTTTACATTTGACTCAGAATCCCCTTATTTTAACAAAAGTGAGGGAAATTTGGTTTTTGTTGATGGTGCCCTTTAATGTTAATTTTACACACTGAACAAAGTTAATGCACTGAAATGAATCAGTCAAATTTCCAGGTGAATAAAATATATAAACACAGTCACTATATAAACACAGTTACTATATAAACACAGTTACTGTATATACACAATTACTGTATAAACACAGTTACTATATAGACACAGTTACTGTATAAACACAGTTACTGTATAAACACAGCTACTGTATAAACACAGCTACTATATAAACACAGTTACTTAAGTATGGAAACTGAGATGTAAAGTATTTCATTCATGCAGAAACGAATCCAGTCAATTCAATGCAGCACTTTTTCACTGTGTTCTGTCACGTCTGCACTCATTTCTCTGTGTTGTGGTTCCATCAGTCTCAGGAGACGGGCCGCTTTCAGTCGCCTCGCTCACTCACGCAACCCCGTAACCTCATTCGCCGTCAGCTCCGTCTGCATAACACTCGCGCTGCGCAGTCAGCGGCTTATATCTACTCGCTTAAAGCTCTCTGAACAGCACTTAACCAGAAAACAAGAGCATAAATCAGGCCTACAGGAGCTCCTCCAGCTGAATCACTGCACTAACGCTGCTACACACACAATAAATACAGATCCACACACACTGGGGGTTTTAGGATATCTAGAACGTGAAGGTTTGTAAGTGAAATAAAGCAGCTGATTGTTTTTCATGCCTTAATTGGGTTCAGACAGTAATTCCAGATAGTTGCTATGCTGTTGCCATGAGGTTGCCATGGTATTCCAGCTTGTTCCATGTGCTTGCTAAGGTGTTAGTCTACAAATGACAGTTCTTCAAGGGTTCTTTAGTGAAGAAAATGGTTTTGTGTAGAACCATGAACGCTCAAACCACCCTTTGCATGATTAAACGGGTGTTTGCTTGTTAAACGGTGGAGAATGTGCTGTAGATGGTTCTATATAGAATCTTTTTGAAAAGGGTTCTACATAGCACCAAAAAGGGTTCTTCTATTGTTATGCTGTCTTCAAAAACGTGCTTAAAAAGGTTCTATATAGAACCATCTACAATACATTCTTCATCAATCTGAAGAACACCTTCACGAGGGAAAGAACCATTTAATCATGCAAAGGGATCTTTGAGTGTTCATGGTTCTACATAGAACCCTTTGCATGTTCTTTGAAAGCATTCTTCAGATTGATGGAGAATGTGCTGTAGATGATTCTATATAAAATCGTTTTGAAAAAGGTTCCATATGGCACCAAAAAGGGTTCTTCTATTGTTATGATGTCAAGCTTGACACAAAAGCCTTGACCTCTTTCAAAAAGGTTCTGTATAGAATCGTCTACGGCACGTTTTCCATCAATCTGAAGAACCTTTTCTTGAAACTATCTTTCCGTGTGTAGGTGTTTGCTCAGGCTGCTACTATTGTATAGCAGGTGGTTGCCAAGGTGTTTCTGGGCTATTGCTATAGTATCCCAGGTGGTTTCTAGGGCGGTGACGGTATGGATTTTTTATTACCACGATGAAAAAAGCAACGTATCACCACAATTTGACGGTTTAACTGTCCTGCCAATGACGCCCAAAAGCGCCCCTACACTGATACTTCATACAACACACAATATACACATCTGTAACTTTCACCAGCAAAAAATAAATAAAAAAAGAAAAGAAATACAAAAAAAAGTTGCGGTGATGACGGTATTGAGCTCCACCCCACAAACTGGGAACACATGACAGTGGCATTGTGGTAATGAGGTTGGTGGTTTCTACGGTTTTGATAGGCCACTGCAGTGTGGATTTTTTGGTACCGTGATGGAAAAGCAATGTATTTTCGTGGATTGGCGGTTTACTGCCCCTTCGCCCCCGTCCTGCCGACAACGCCCAAACCTCCCCACCCGCTGCCACCTCATAAAAATTATGGCTGAGGCGAAATTAAACCTGTTTATGGAATCTGGATGCCAGAACTGCGATCTCAACGGTAGCTTAGCAGACCCAAACAGTGCCATCCCTGAAGCACAGCCTTCATTCTGACTAAGCGCAGCTCTGCTGGCACGAGTTTAGATGATAAAAACTCATTTCTGATTGATCAAAGTCGACTGAGTGACAGAAACTGAAACTGTTCTGTTCTGTGGTGCCGTCAGGCTGGCACTCCGCTCCTCTCACTAAGGCCTCTGGGACTCCCAGCTGTCGCTGCTGGCCTGAGGTTGTTCCTCCTCCTGAGGCAGGTGTGCAGCTGCCAAGTCTGGTGTTGCATCTGATTCAGTTCCCTCTCAAATTCAGGTCCCCTTCACAAATTGAGCCTCCGGGTTCGGGAAATGTTAACATTACACGCCCGTTTGTTATTTACTGCCTCAGTCTTTGGGCTGCCTGTGCTCGGGGGCTTGATTTGTGAAGGAGAACGTGAAATCAAGGAGAAATGAATCGGATGCAACCCTGGCAAACACTGCATGGTTAATTCTGAGACGTGATCTTAGATTAGATGTATTTCCTGATGGTATGAACACTTTTTCCTACAAATGTGCCAAATAGCCTCATCCAAACTGGCCGGCTGTCACTTGTCGTCTAGGTCAAAGACAAAATGTGCCCAAATAGGTGATGTAACATTTGGTTTAGGAACTGGATTTGTGGCCAGTGTGGAATCGAATAATGTAAACTGGCTAGTGTCCACTGTATAAGTGAAGCATGTTCACTATAAGCACCTGCAGTTAACATATAACTCCAACTGTTTACGTGACTTAAGACTGCATTAATAAAGTGAATAAGTTAGTCGTAATAAGGTGAATACACCAGCATTAAAACTTAATATGTTTGCATTGATAAAGTTCAAATGTGAGCAGCAATACTAACAATAATGAAGCTAATTAGCATTAATAGAGTTAATAAGCTATAATTAAAAGTTGAAAAATCATTGTCCTTTATAAAGTGCTTAATATTAACATTGATAAAAGTTCATAAGCTAGCACTAATAAAGTTAATGAGTTATCATTAATAAAGTTAACAACTCAGAATAGCATTAATATAGTTTATAAGTTAGCATTAATAAAGTTATTGAGCTAGCACTAACCACGTTAATAGCTTAGCACTAATAAGTTAATAAGTTAGCATTAATAAAGGTAATACATTTGCATTAAAAGTTAATGAGCTGACTTAAGTTAGCTCATTAAAAGTTAATGAGAATAACTTAGAATTCATAAACTTAATAAGTTAGTATTGACTGTATAAGAGAAGCGTGTTCTCTACAAGCCCCTGCAAATAAAATGTACCTCCAACTGTTTACGTTATGCTTCCGTCTGCTTTTATGTTTGTGTTTTGTGTGTATTCAGTTGAAAGTTATCAACAGATATCACAAGTACGTATAAGTAAATAATTAATAATTAATAATAATCAGACACATAAAGTAAACGCCCCCCCATATGTTTAATGGACTGTCCCCCCCGCAGACAGTCGATGATGAAAACTACACAATGCTTATTGTGTTCATATTTCATACAATGCACCATCTGCACACCTGTAACTTTCACCAGCAAAATAAATAAATAAATAAATAAATAAATAAAAGAAATACAAAAATAATTGTGGCGATGACGGTAACGAGCTCAACCCCGCATCACATGACCACGGCATTGCGGTGATGAGGTTAGTGGTTTCGGGGGTTTTGCTGGGTCACTGTGGTGCTATCACAGTTGGTTCCTTAGGTGTTGCTAAGCTGTTGCTATGGTAGTCCAGGTGGTTGCTAAGTTGTTGCTATGCAAGTTGCTGTGGTATCCTAGGTGCTTCAATGGTACACTTTAAAAAAGATGGTTCTGCAGGGGTTCTTTAATAAAGAAAATGGTTCTAAATAGAACCATGAACCATGATTAAGGGGTTCTTTGCATCTTCAGACTGATGGAGAATGTGTTGCATATGGTTCAATACAGAACCTTTTTAAAAAGGGGTCTATATAGCACCAAAAAGGGTTCTTCTACTGTTACGATGTCAAGCTTGTTACAATAGAAGAACCCTTTTTGGTGATATACAGAACGCTCTTCAAAAAGATTCTATATGGAACCATCTACAGCACGTTCTCCATCAATCTGAAGAACCCTTCAATCATGAGAAGGGTTTTTGGGTGTTCATGGTTCTATATAGAACCATTTTCTTTACTAAAGAACCCCTGAAGAACCACCTTTTAAAGTGTGTGTCTCTGGTGGTTGCTAAGGTGTCACAAGGCTGTTGCTATGCCATTCCAGGTGCCAAAGCCAGCTGCCAAAGCCAAAGTCAGTGTTTATGGTAGTTGTAATCCAGGTAATACGACCTTCAGGGAATAAATCCAGACGTTTGTAAACAAAGGGCCTTTCAAAGTACAGAATACTCAAACGTTGTTTAGTTTGGGGCAGTAATGTCATATCAAAAACTAGCAATAGAGCTGAAAGGTTAATCATTTTCACATCAATTTTTTTTAGATTAGATTAGATTAGATTAGATTCAATGTTACTGTCATTGTGCAGAGTTCAGGTACAGAGCCAATGCAGTTAGCATCTAACCAGAAGTGCAAAATACAGTATTATTTACATATAAAGTGCAGGAGAGTAACTGTGGTGAGTGATGCTGTGGTACAATATGTACAATATGTTCAATTAATGACAGTAAATAACGATTTGTCTCAAGTTTTAAGAGGGAAAATTGAACGTAATAATTGTGAACGGCCTGTTGAGGAGTTGAACCATTCAGAAGCTACCAAACCAAACAAGTGGATTAATTTATATAAAATAATCACAATTTAAATCACGACTGGGTTTTCCATCCACTAATTTTTGGCGAAATGTTGCAGAAAGAGTTTTCGCTAAGACGAGGTGGAAAGGCTAGAATATCGCTAAAGCCGAAATGTGATAAAGAGTGATTGAAAAGAGATTTTTGAATAAACTATGACGTATAAAGCTGTGAGTCACATGATTCCTACAGACGGTCCAATCGCAGCGCAGAGCTTTACGAAGGTGACTTTCGTCGTTCTGAAACGCCTGATCAAAGCTTGTTTGAAAAACGGCTGAACAGTGTTCTCTAGAATCGTCCGGTTTGTTTGCGTTCTCAGATGCGAGGCGGTCATTGGAGATTTCAGCCCTCATTAGGTGGTCACTGCTTGACCTGCTTGGCATCTCGAGCTGCAAATGACACGGCCATAAAAAGACGGCAAACAGCTGTAAAGATGATTCAACTTAAAGAAGAAACGGAGTTAAATCTCGACTTAATTCACGACTTAATTCACATTTTTTCTGCCCAAATTTCAGAAATGCGCAAATCATTTATGAAACGTTTGAATGGAAACCCGGCCATTGTTGGGTCAGAGTACAACGAGAACGAGGCTCAGAAAGTATGTTAGAGTCAGTGTTACAATGGCCAATCAGTTGCGATTTCCAATCCATATGACTTCTGTTTACATCTTTTGGTACAATGAGCCGTTTACATGCACTCAATACGATCATAATCAGATTTCTGAAGTTATCTGATTATTCAAACGGTTGTGTAAACAGCAGACTGATTTCTCAGATCGGAGTAAGGTCTAGAAATCTGATTAAGAATTCTGATAAAGAGGCTGGATTTTAGCTCAGTAATCAGATTTCTCAGTGCATGTAAACTCTTACTCTGATTTCTTTCGGATTTCTCAGTCTGAGCGGGTGTGAAAACAGACTGTGGTACTGGAAATAAGCGAGCAGCGTTCCCCATTATCTGATTACTCAAGTGCATGTAAACGTGTTGATTGGATTACTGACAAAATCTGATTCTCTGCAGTTATCAGATTATTAAGTGCATGTAAACACACTCAGTGTCAAATATGTGCATGTGAACGCAAAGTGAACCAGAACTAAAACACAGCGAGTATCATTTTCTGCTTTGGTCCAGTGCGAACGAACGTGGCTCCAACAGAACCTTTTCAACTCCTCTAACAAAATAAACCCCCAACATCACAACCTCTAGAGCAGAGGTCACTAACAGGTGGACCGCGGTTCAAGTCCAGACCCAGACGCTGTCCTATGCAGACCTGGACCTATAACCGATAAACTATGGAGAATGATTTAATTTCGACGGGGTGGTCCTGTTTTAATCGGCGAAACATTTCTAGTCATTATGGTACCGATTTAGCGGCCCGGGAGACTCACAGACCAATCGCATGCTCTGTGAACATCACATGATGCTACTCAGCCAATCAGATCTGTGAATTATGATGAGCACTGAGACTCGACTGAGTGACGCACACACAGGGGAGGGACGAGGCGAGACACAGCATGTCTGTCTGTCTGCCCTGTGATGGACTGGTGACCTGTCCAGGGTGTATCCTGCCTTCCGCCCAATGACAGCTGGGATAGGCTCCAGCACCCCACCGCGACCCAGAAGGATAAGCGGTTTAGATGATGTATGTATGTATGGACCTTACTGAATTTTAATTAAAGACCTCTGCTCCAGAGGCTCTTCAGAAGAAAAGCCCAGTCATTTGAAGGTGGGTGTGTCCATAGCATAAGCCCCACCCCCTCTACTCTGATAGGCTGCGCTCAGACGTCATATTGCTCATTAACAGTGGGTTCAGTGAAATGAGAGACGCTCTGAAGAGAGCGAGGGACAAATCAGCCAGTTTTACGTTTACGTTCACTGATTCACACATTCATATTCATTCTTCGATACAGTACTGAAATGATTACAGCGTTAATAAAGACGCTCACACACTCCACAACCTCTACGGTTCATGAATCTCCACCGTCAATACCTGCATGACAGGTTCATCATTTTACCAGCACTGATGACAAATAGGTCACAAGCTGTCTGTGTGTCAGATGCCAAAACCATGAATGATGATAATTACCAGAAGAGATATTAATAACTCATCAATGAAAAGACATCAGGATGCAGGACATTGGAAGATAATGATACAATTCAAAAACACCATATTATCCAAACATAATATCACTTGATATTTAAGACTGCATTAAGTTAAGGGGTATAATAATTAAGGGTAATTATTATTAATAAAGTTAGTGTTAGCAGTAATTAAGTGTTTAAGCTAGCCATACACATTAATACTTTAGCATTAATAAGGTCAAAGAGCTAACATTAAAAATAGTTATCCTTAATAAAGTTACATAACATTAACATTAATAAAAGTTCATTAGCTGGCACTAATAAAGTTAATGTGTTATTATTAATAGCTAACAACTTTAATAAAAATAAAAAAATAGAAAAATAGAAAAAATAGAATTAATAAAGTTAATACATTTTCAGCACTAAAGTTAATGAGCTAATAATAATGAAGTTCATTAGTTAGCATTAACAGAGTTAGTAGGCTAGCATTAAAAGTTGAAAATTGTGATAGTTAATAAAGTTTATAAGTTGGCCTTAATAAAAGTTCTTAAGCTAGAACAAATAAATTTAATGAGTTATTGTTAATGAAGCTAACAACTTAGCATAGCAGTAATAAAGTTAATACATTTGCATTATTAAAGTTAATAAGTTAGCACTAATAAACTTAATAAGTTAGCATTAAAAAAGCTAATACATTTGCATTAATAAAGCTAATGAGCTAGCACTAACAAGGTTCATGACTTAGCACTAATAAAGTTAAGAGTTTGCAATGTTAAAGTTAATAAGTTAGAATTATTAAAGTTAATAAGTTTGGATTAATAAAGTTAATAAATTAGCATTAATTAGGTTATTGCGCTGAGTGCTGCTACATTACACTATATAATGTCTTCTAAACCTGAAAGTTTGCTCTGTTCTGTTTTCTTCTCTTAAAATGACACAACTGGAACCTTAACTATCATTGTAAACATTTATAAGCACATCTGCTGAAAAGAAAATGACTGTTTTCCTGAGTTTCTCTCATCCAAAAATAACCTATAATCAATACTGTTGACTGACATCAATACCAGTATAGAAACATACAGCTCAGCACTAGTTTCCTTAACAGTCAACGTTCTGATAAAACTGTCTCCAGGATTCAAAAACCATAGAAACCACAAGTTTCTGTTTTTATGATTCAAACTTGTTCACAGACACCAGAGACAGCAACTCAATCCCCTGCGTGGGCCGGATCTAAATGGAATCTCTCTTGCGATTCAAACTCGCCTGTCAACAGGACTAACCGAATGATACATTACTGGAAGCGACCTGCCAATCACTCAGACGCAGCGCTGCTGGGAAAAGTGGGTCGAGTATTACGGCGAACTACGAAAGCACGTACAGAATCCCACCACCGCGACACAAATACGTCACTGCCCCTTATCAGCTTCAACTGCACAGTCATAACAAACACTCTTACAGCACAAATGCATCAAGTTCATGACAATGAGGGGAGGCACCTGTTTATCATCCTGCAAAAGCTGTTATGTCATGGTTCATGGCCTAAAGCACCTGATATTTCCCATAAGCCCAAATTTAACACACCCGATCCAAATACACAAGAGCTTCTGAAAGGACAACATAACATGCCCTGACACAACCATATCATCACCTGTCATAGCATTATGCAGCCCAGCATGCCATAACACAGCCCAACACAGCATAACATCACATAATATGACCCAACATGACGCAACATGGCCTAACATAACATTGTGTGGCCTAACATGACGCAACATGGCCTAACATGAAGCAACATGGCCTAACATGAAGCAACATGGCCTAACATGACGCAACATGGCCTAACATGACATTGCATGGCCTAACATGACATTGCATGGCTTTTATGATGCAACATGACCTAACATGACATTGCTTGGCCTAACATGACACAACATGGCCTAACATGACGCAACATGGCCTAACATGACATTGCATGGCCTAACATGACGCAACATGGCCTAACATGACATTGCATGGCCTAACATGACATTGCATGGCTTTTATGATGCAACATGACCTAACATGACATTGCTTGGCCTAACATGACACAACATGGCCTAACATGACGCAACATGGCCTAACATGACGCAACATGGCCTAACATGACACAACATGGCCTAACATGACATTGCATGGCCTAACATGACGCAACATGGCCCAACATGACGCAACATGGCCCAACATGACGCAACATGGCCTAACATGAAGCAACATGGCCTAACATGACGCAACATGGCCTAACATGACATTGCATGGCCTAACATGACATTGCATGGCTTTTATGATGCAACATGACCTAACATGACATTGCTTGGCCTAACATGACACAACATGGCCTAACATGACGCAACATGGCCTAACATGACGCAACATGGCCTAACATGACACAACATGGCCTAACATGACATTGCATGGCCTAACATGACATTGCATGGCTTTTATGATGCAACATGACCTAACATGACATTGCTTGGCCTAACATGACACAACATGGCCCAACATGACACAACATGGCCTAACATGACACAACATGGCCTAACATGACATTGCATGGCCTAACATGACGCAACATGGCCTAACATGACACAACATGGCCTAACATGACGCAACATGGCCTAACATGACGCAACATGGCCTAACATGACACAACATGGCCTAACATGACATTGCATGGCCTAACATGACATTGCATGGCTTTTATGATGCAACATGACCTAACATGACATTGCTTGGCCTAACATGACACAACATGGCCTAACATGACACAACATGGCCTAACATGACACAACATGGCCTAACATGACATTGCATGGCCTAACATGACGCAACATGGCCCAACATGACGCAACATGGCCCAACATGACGCAACATGGCCCAACATGACGCAACATGGCCTAACATGACACAACATGGCCTAACATGACATTGCATGGCCTAACATGACGCAACATGGCCTAACATGACACTGCATGGCCTAAAATGACATTGCATGGCCTAAAATGACACTGCATGGCCTAAAATGACATTGCATGGCCTAACATGATGGAACATGGCCTAATATGACCTAATACGACACTGTATAACCCAACATGGCCTAACATGACACAGAATGACTTAACATGAACTAACATAACATGACATTATATGACATAATGTGACCTGATATGACCCAATATGGACCTTAATGGCCTAACAAGGCATAACATGATATAGCTTGACTCCACATGACCCAACACAGCATGACCCAACATGGCCTAACGTGACTTAACATAACAGAACATGACATAGCATGGCCCAGTAAAAACAAACATGCTATAACATGCCATAACGACATTGCTTCATATTGCATGACCCAACATGGCCTAACATGACATGACATGACCCATTATAGCCTAACATGACAT
>NW_023494806.1:1038753-1046253 GCF_904425465.1 Colossoma macropomum | reverse complement strand
CTGCTGCACCATTTAAGGTGGAACATGAGAATTCGAACAAGAAGCTGGCGAATGACAAACTGACTTGCCTCTGGACTTTTCAGTGTTTGTCAGTTTCTCTGCAGATTAAACGTATCAGGAAACCAGCTGGAGTGATTATAAACACAAATAAGTCCATTCGTCTCCAAATTATCAAGGTTCGTCTTAAATCTCTCTCTTTGCAGTTTCGTTAGCTACTAGCTGGGCGAGACTGTTGTCTGTGTTGCTATGGTGACCAGCAGTCTGCGCTGATCTTCAGGGTTAAAGGGTGAATCAGCAGTTCTACATTAACTCCAGAGTTTAAGACCATTTATTGTTAATCTGTGTTGAACGATCAGCAGAGCTTTATTTTACTGTAAAGGAGGATTATTTTATTTTTACCTACTAATCTAATTCCCCGATGCCTGAAATATCCGAATAGTCGAATCAAATATTCAGGTCCATCCTGAGTTTCCACAGGTAATGCAGCCTGAATAAGTACGGTCATTGTTTGCATTATGGAATCAGTAATTTCTCAAGTTGTCAGGTTGTATTTAAATAAAATCGGTGGCGCTACCGAGAGGCTACGGTGCTGTTTATGAAACCAAATAGCTTTGAGAAAGTAAACCAGCCTGTACCGCTGGCCAGTCTGACGCGGTGTAGACGCAGAAGCGGGTTTTGATGAAGCTAATGAATATTCACGGTGTGGATATTCGCTGCAGGGTTTTTACTGCAGAGCAAAGCCCAGCGCTCTGCTACTTTACCTGAGCTTCTTATCAGCGTATTTAAATATTGAAATGAATAAGCCGGAGCCCAGGGACATCCATAAATATGCTAATGGGCTTCAGCTGCACTTAGACTTTCTTTGCGAGTTGCAGTCACTTGTTTTATTCTATCAGTTTACAAGCTTGAGAATTATCCTCCCTGTTAGTCTGAGGTTTGCGTACACCTGGAGGCTGTGCTTCAGCGCAAGTCTCTCATCCACAGTTTGCTCATTCTACAGGCAGTGCATTCACTACTGATGTCTATTAAAAATAATATCAGTGCAATTAACATTTGAGCTACTTAAAATGGGCCCATTTCATGGAAAAAACTATGTTTTGAAATAAGTAGTTGTATTTACGCACTGTTAAAGGGATAAACAGCCCGTTTTGAATTCACTGTTTTTGTGATGTCACCAAAAACAAACACTCTGCCTATTCAGATATCCCTACAGCAGTTTAGCCCCACCCACTCAAGCTGTTTCAGCCCAGTCTGCTTTTTGAATGAGGCAGCCAATCAGAAAAGAGCTCATTTATATACATCAGTCTTACAGGCACAGTAACCAAAACAGCCTGTTTAATTCTAAGGGATCATGTAAAAATGAATTATGCCTGTTTTAATATATAAAACTACAGAAATGTTCAAAGTGGGCCCTGAGGGGGGAAATACAATATAACAAAAATATAAGAGGCCTTTCATATTGAAGCAAAAGCTTCTTCTGTCTTTTAATGTACTCATTTAGCTCTTCACTGCACAGTGTTGCCGTATGTGTGTGTGTGTGTGTGTGTGTGTGTGTGTGTGTGTGTGTGTGTGTGTGTGTATGGTGTTGGAAATGTGTAAAACTGTACATATAGCTTTTTATCTCATAACTTATATTACTCTGCAAAACTGTACATTGGAAATAGTGCAATAATGGTGTACATTATATGTGTATATATTTAGAGTCTAAAGTCTATATATATATATTTTTTCTTTTTTTCTCATATTTTTTGTATTTAAACACTATAAGGGGGCTTCGCACCTAAGATTTTCACTCACCTTCATGCCTGTGTAAACGTGATGTGACAATAAGTGTGATTTGATTTGATGGCAGCAATGGCCTTTTCCTGAGTACAATGTAAAAGTGTAGGCTTAGTTGCCTGGTATGTATTATATTGGTGTTTTCTGATACCTCTGATACCTTTTTTTTATATTGTGTAAGACATGCCATTCTTCTGAAGCTCCAAAAAAGGTTATATATACAAACCCAGTTCCAAAAATGTTGGGTGGAGAATATGACAACAAAAGCTCTGTATGTTTGTGCAGAGTTAGGCTTGTATAACAGAAGAATGGAAAAAAAATTACACATTCAAAACTGGCTCAGTTTGTGTCTTCAGTCCCTTAACGATTAATTAAGTGCTGTTAAAGAAAAGGTGATGAAACACAGTGGTAAACATGCTCCTGTACCCAGCTTTTTCAGAATGTCTTTCAGCGCAAATGAGTATATTTACAAAAACTAATAAATAAAGCTCATAAAGTAACACATCAAATATTGTGTTTTAGCACTGCTTTCTATGTAATACAGGTCAAACAGAATTTACAAACCACTGCTTTCTATTTTTATTCTGTTCTAACTTTTTTGGATTTGGATTTGAACAGTATTTTCACCCAATACAATCTGACCATCTGTGCAAAGCTAGATAGACCAGAACAGATTCTATAGCTTTTGTACGAAATCATAAAATACAATTGTTGCCATAAGGCAACCAGATGCAACAGCGGAACTTCAATCCATAAGGCATAGAACGGGACTAAACATCATCATCCAGGCATGAAAAAAAGGATTTGCATAACCAAATTAACTGCAAAAATGTTTTAAGCATGTAGAAAGATATATAAATTCAATTATATTGGCATGTATTCACTGTCAAGGCCGCATGCTGTTACCATAAGGCAACAAAATGGAAAACATTGTCCAAAAAATATTTTCTTCCCAATTTTTCTAGTATGTCTATTAATTATGAAATTCTGAATAGTCAAAAAACACAAAATTCAATTTGTACTAAGCAATGCATTCAGCAAAGGGTTAATGACATGATTCTCAGCACTGCTGTTCCTTTGATTTGATATATAAAGAACATGATCATTAGCAGAAAATTAATAGATTTCTTATTCGTGTCACAAGCTACCATTTAGGGCAAGCAAACAAATCTTCAAAATGTTCATATTTGCATAGCTCTGAATCTAAACACACCCACATGTTCTAGAATAAGCCTTTCCTGAAATCATCTGCTTCCTTTCAGGACATGGAGAGCGCAGAAACAGGGAGCAGTGGAGATTTTATTATTATGTTCTGAGCATATTTTGGCAGACATTTGCTATTAGATGTGTTTTTCGCTCTTTGGAGGAGATTCGTGAAATTTGCAGCGCGTATAAACACAATAAACCCCGCGGCTGGCGAGTGGTGCTCGGTGAATGACTCTAATTGCATCACTTCGTTCTCTCGTCTCCTCCAGCAGCACCTGTGCAGAGCACTTATTTTTTAGCTGTTACTGAAAGCGTTTGAGCTGGACGTGCTGAACGAGACCCAGCAGGTTTTACAGTGTAAAAATAGAGCAAAGCATTTCACTTCAGCATCACTGCATGTATCATAATTCATACACTACAGAGCAGAAAGTGATCGCTCTGTGGAGAAATAACACACACATTTGTTTTTGTGCCCTTTGAGGACGTATGTCCCATACATACAAGAAAGCATCTATATGCAATAACATGTACCATATGTACTACATACATGTAAGAATCTATATGTAATAACAATATGTACCATACTTAATAACATACAATATATTTATAATATCAACATGCAATAACAACATGTGCCCATTAATGTAATATTGGCAATAACTTATGAGAAAGATGATATATGTGTAGAAATATTTTTCATTCTTTCAAAGTTTTACTATTAGAGATTTTGTAAAAAGCACTTTACAGAGTCGTGACCACCTTATTGGTCATTGGCCCTGTTTTTCACTGGATTTATTACACTCAGAACGGTTTTGTCCCAAAAATGTATGAAAACAAACACACACATACACAGACACACGCACAGTACCATAGGATGCCCTCCGGTCCACCAGCATTATTCAGCCTTATGAAATATTAATCTTACAGTGCAGTTCAAGGCAAGTGGACAGGCTCTACACAGAACTCCATAATTCAAAGCTCTGTTCATGTCTCTGCTCAGTGTAGAGTAGAGCTGTATGATGTTATCTGTCAGTCATACTGCCTCACTGGCCACTTTATTAGGCACACCAACCTTGTGCTTCCACTAACTGGCCACTTTATTAGAAACACCCACCTTGTGCTTCCACTAACTGGCCACTTTATTAGAAACACATTCCTGGTGCTTCCACTAACTGGCCACTTTATTAGAAACACCTACCTTGTGTTTCCACTAACTGGCCACTTTATTAGAAACACCTACCTTGTGCTTTCACTAACTGGCCACTTTATTAGAAACACATTCCTGGTGCTTCCACTACCTGGCCACTTTATTAGAAACACATTCCTGGTGTTTCCACTAACTGGCCACTTTATTAGAAACACCTACCTTGTGTTTCCACTAACTGGCCACTTTATTAGAAACACCTACCTTGTGCTTCCACTAACTGGCCACTTTATTAGAAACACATTCCTGGTGTTTCCACTCACTGGCCACTTTATTAGAAACACATTCCTGGTGTTTCCACTCACTGGCCACTTTATTAGAAACACATTCCTGGTGTTTCCACTAACTGGCCACTTTATTAGAAACACCTACCTTGTGCTTCCACTAATTGGCCTCTTTATTAGAAACAGTTTCTCATTAGGCTGAATGAATAACTGACTCTAAATGTAGGTATTGTGATATAAACTGAGTCTGTTCTACAGTTTCTCATTAGGCTGAATGAATAACCGACTCTAAATGTAGGTATTGTGATATAAACTGAGTCTGTTCTACAGTTTCTCATTAGGCTGAATGTTCTTTTTAGGGCAGGTGCTAAACTCAAAGTCTCAGCAGTCTGTATGAAATGACTCACCTGTCGATAATGATGATGTGAAATGAAGTGGTTATAGATTTCAGAGCTGAAATAGATATTCATATCACAGTGGAAAGTTTAATAAAGCTGAGATCGACTCCATCCACAGAGAGATAGAACAGAAATTATTGGCAGGCGTCTGAAAGCCAATTGACTTTTACTACTCGCAGTTCGCTAAATTAGATTATTAAAGCACAGCGTCCGCATCAGCTCCGTAACGAGCGGCGAGAACAGTGAGTGTGAAATGTCAAACTAAATGTCAGAATGAAATGTGAACTGATGGATTGTGATGTCATACTTTGCTCCATATTTTTCATTTTCTTTCATTCTTTTCTCTCCTGATGCCCTATCCTAGCAACACTTTCTTTACAGTTTTTAAGTTCTAGATATACCCAGGTCAGGGTGAGGTACCAGCTTCAGAGGAAAATGTAATTAATTTGGGTGAAATGGGTTCAGTTACAAGACAGTCGAACTAAATTACCTTCTAATTTAAAGACTCATCTTAAACCACACTGAAATGCCTAACAAGTTCTAGATATTAGGCTAAAAAAGACATAATGAGACTAATTTTTACTCACTATTAAGCTCTTCGGAGTTGTACCACACACCAACCCAGTTAATATCTAGAACCTGTTAGACATTTCAGTGTAATTTAGTTAAATAGTTTTAGCTGTAATTCTACCCAAAATAATTATCTACAGTTTGGAGTTTGTATGCCATGCTTACTTACCAGTATCTAGAACCTGAGCATTTCAGTGTAATTTATTCAGACCATCGTGGAACTCATTGTCATTTTAATCCAAACAATTAATTAGCACATTGGAGTTTGTAGTCCACACTTACCCAGTTAATATCTAGAACCTGTTAGGTATTTTACTCAGACTGTCTTGGTACTCACCCTCATTTTACCAAAAATTATTATATATAATTTTGCTCAAAATAATTAGCTGCAACTTTAGAGGTTGTACTCCACAATTACCCAGTTAATATCTAGAACCTCTTAGACATTTTAAGTGGACTATCTTGGAACTCAACCTCATTTTACCCAAAATAATTATCTACAACTTTGGAGTTTGTACACCACATTTACTTACCAATATCTAGAACCTGAGCATTTCAGTGTAGTTTATTCGGACTGTAGTGGAACTTACTGTCATTTTAATTGAAACAATTACCTGGTACTTTGGAGTTTGGAACTCTACACTTACCCTGTTAATATCTAGAACCTGCTAGACATTTTAGTCAGACTGTCTTGGAACTCACCCTCATTTTACCCAAAACAATCTAGAACTTCGGAGATTGTACTCTGCACTTACCCAGTTACTATCTAGAACCTGTAAGGTAATTTAGTCAGACTGTCTTGAATCTCATTATAATTTTGCTCAAAAATGATCTAGAACTTTGGGTGTTGTACTCCACACTCACCCATTTAATATCAAGAACCTGTTAAGATATTAGTTAGACTCAATTGGTACTCACCATCATTTTACCCAAAACAGTCTAGAACTTTAGTGTTTGTACTCCATACTTACCCAGTTAATATGTAGACGGTGTTAGACCTTTTAGTTAGACCATCTTGGAACTCACCATCATTTTACTCAAAGCCGCTACCTAGTACTTTGGGGTTTGTACTACATACTTACCCAGTCAATATCTAGAACCTCTCAGACATTTTAATTAGACTGTCTTGGAACTCAACCTTGTTTTACCCAAAATAGTTACCTACAACTTTGGAGTTTGTACACCACATTTACTTATCAATATCTAGAACCTGTTAAGCATTTCAGTGAAAAAAATTCAGACTGTCATGGAACCCACCATTATTTTACTAAGACCAATTACCTAGCACTTTGGGGTTTGTACAACACATTTACATAGTTGATATTTAGAACCTGTTAGAACACTTTAGTTAGACTGTCTTGGAACTCTCCTTCATTTTCCCCCAAACAATCTAGAACTTTGGAGTTTGTAAACCACCCTTACCCAGTTAATATCTAGAACATCTTATATATTTTTGTTAGACTGTCTTGGAACTCACCATCATTGTGCCCAAAGCTCCACACTTGCTGTGAATATCTATAGGAAGCTAACTGAAAGCCTCAGCTGTCATTTCACCTCTTTTCTCTTTTCTTTCTCTCCATCTTTCCTTTGTTCCTCCCTCTGACGGCTGTAATTCCTCTCAGACTCATCTTTCCTCTCCTTTTTCTGCTTTCGTTTTTCTCCTAAAGCCCGTCAGATTCAGCGCAGAACCCAGCTTAACATTCTTTGAGGGGAAATTCAATAATAGCTTTTATTGATTTTGTCTGACTGACTCTCTCCTTCTGATACAGTCATGTCTCTCCCTCTCCTTCTCTCCCTCTAAATCCCATCACGCTGTGTTATGTCAGCCTTTCATAAATGATGTGTGTATAAAGAGAATAAATCGATAGACTCTCGCGCAGCAGCTGAGGAATGAGTCGTTCTCATTGAGTACCTGACTGTGACTAACAGGTAATGGAAGCACGGGTGACTGTAGAGAGCTGGTGGAACTGTGGTACACTGTAAATTAGGGGAGGGGGGTGCAGCCCACCCTCTACATCATCTCTACCTGTCAGTCATACGGGCAGAACAGTCTGCATTAAACACTGAAAGTTGCACAATTAAAATAAAAAACAATCCAATGTGTTAAAAATTGTGAACA
>NW_023494806.1:1006253-1036253 GCF_904425465.1 Colossoma macropomum | reverse complement strand
GACAGCGATGACATCACAGTGGCCCATAACTGACAGCCTGCACTGATGACATTACAGTGACCCATAAGTAACAAGTGACACTGAAGATATCACAATGGCCCATGCATGACAGGTGGCACTGGGGACATCACAGTCGCTGAAAAGTGATAGGCTGAACTGATGACATCATAATGGCTCATAAGAAATTGGCTGCACCGATGACATCACACCGACATGTAAGTGACAGACAGCACTGAGAACATCACAATTGCCCAAAAGTGATGAGAGAACTGATGATGTTGCAATGACCCATAACTGACTGGCAGCACTGATGACATCACAATGACATGTACATGTTAGGCCATACTGATGACATCACAATAGCCTGTGAGAGGTAGGCTGCACTGATGACATCGCTGTGGCTTATGATAGGTTACACTGATGACATCACAACGGCCCATATGTGACAGGTGGCAGTGATGGCATCCCAATGGCTTGTAAGTGACAGCTCGCACTGATGACATCACAATAACCCATAAGTGACAGGTGGCAGTGATGGCATCCCAATGGCCTGTAAGTGACAGCTCGCACTGATGACATCACAATAACCCATAAGTGACAGGTGGCAGTGATGGCATCCCAATGGCCTGTAAGTGACAGACAGCGCTGAGGACATCACAATGACCCTGTGACAGGTGGCAGTGAAAGCATCATGATAGTCTGTAGGTGATAGGGCACGCTGCTGACATCACAATGGCCTGTGAGTGAGAGGTCACACTGATGACATCGCAATAACCCATTAGTGACAGGCGGCAGTAAAGCACCCCAATGTTTTGTAAGCGACAGGTCGCACCGATGACGTCACAATAACCCATAAGTGACAGGTGGCAGTGATGGCACACCAATGGCCCCTAACTGACAGGTCGCGCTGGTGACACCACAGTGGCCTGCTAGTGACAGACAGCAGTGAATGAACTGGTAGTCTACTTAAAATTCCTGCAGCACCATCCGAGTGGATCTGTCAGATTTTGCTTCTCTTCTTTGTATCCGCTCTCTCAGCCAGGCCGACTCTGTTTTACTGTTGCTATGTTCTCACATCACACACACACCAAAGAAAGATGGAAATGATGTGTGTGTGTGTGTGTGTGTGTGTGTCCTCATAGCATGTGGTGTAATCGTGCTGCACCCCGCGGAGTCCGTCTGTCTGTGTCTCGGCTGAACGTTTGCTTTGATATTGCTCTCACTTTCAGGATCCTTAAACATTCCTGTAATGAATCTCTCTCTCTGCTCTCGGTCGCCTGACTCTTTTACATGACCTCGGTACCCACAGCAGCGCCTGAAGGCTTTCTGTGGCTGCTTTTTGTGGGCTGAAGATCAGAGGCTTTTCTGCTTTTCTTGCAGTGCAGTAGATACTGCTGAGGATTTATCTACCTACTCACACAGCCGTCTAGTTCAGCATCATTTCAGCCAAAATGGTCCAGTGATCATTATGGTGATATTAGCCTTTGCAATTTTCATACCGTAGTAGGCTGCAATATGCAAATGGGCCCTCTAACCAATCACAGTGAATCAAGCTGTTCATGTGACCCAACAAAGGAAATTATTACCTTCACAGAAGTGAAGCCAAAACTGAACCTTATTAACACGCTTATTTAGACACCGCCTGCAGACTGACGTTAATTTAGTGGCGCCACATCTCCAAAAGTATCATTTCCAAAAACGTATCATTTCCAAAAAGAAAAAAAAAAAACGCAGCTCGTTAAGTGACGAAATGCAATTAGGCAAATGGCTAAAGCAACCTTTCATATCGCACTAATAGTGTCTCCATGAATCTATTCTTAAACAGGGCTAGTGTTTGTTTTTGTTTTGATCCTGCGCTTCACTGCGTTCAGCCTCAGACAGCAAACTATCTGAAAAAAGCTGGCTAACATCTCTAAAGAACATCAGGCTGTTTTCACACCCAGTCCACTTTCTGAAGTCAGCATCTATTTTGGACAGAAGCAGGTGCTCTTGGGCTTTTTCACACAGCAGGTAAAGGCTACGTTCACATTACCAGGTTGAAGTGGCACAAATCCGATTTTTCGCCCTAATCCGACTCAGATCTGATGTTTTCAGGGCTGTGTGGACACACAAATCTGATCTTTTCAAATCCAACCTGAGCCACTTTCATACGTGGTCCTAGATCAGATACGTATCCGATGCACTGCCACATATTGCATGATCTAGCATATACATATCATTATGATGTCATTAGAACCGCCTGTTACTTATGGGTCATTGTGATGTCATCTGTGCTGCCGGTCAGTTATGGGTCGTTGCAACGTCATCACTAATAAACCTTAAACCTTACTTGATCTTCTTTATGATTTGTTAACCAATTTAAAGTTGACCAATCAGGTCGCTATTGCTTTGCAATGTTTGGAAATAGGTTACATAATCTTGAAACAAACTTAACAGGAGAAATATTAGATTTATTGACCAGATTCAAGATAATTTTACTTGACAAGATACATTTTTTGCAGTGTAGAGGACACTGCCAGGCTAGTTAGTGCTAGCAGTTACAAACTGGAAAGGTGGTACAGCTTCATTCATTCATAAACAACTAAGTTTACGTTCGTCAATGCCAGAAATAACAGTTATATCTTCTTAGACGGGTCAACACAGGACCCATAAACATGTACACTCGTAGCAGTCATCCTGCGTCACTACATGTTCAGAAGACCCGTCACTCCAAATCAGTTGACCAATAGAAAGTGCAGGTGAACGGACTCTTCTAAGACCCACCCCCTATTATAATGTGCCAAAAGTCAGAAGCAAAAGAAAAATTCCAGAAGCAAAAATGTATCAGCAAAATCAGCAAAAAGAAAAAACTGAAAGCAAAAACTGGCAAAATAAGCAATAAATTTATACCCGAATGAGCAAAAGTGCGCAGAAATCTTTTTGAAAAAATGAACCATAATTATTTGTATTTGCAACAAATTTCTGACATTTTGACACTTAATATTTTGCGAATTTTATAATTTTATTTGAAACTTTTGGCACAAAACTAGCTTCATATATTTCCCCAAACATTTTAAAATACATTAATTTTAAAATATATTTGCTTAAAAAGGCAACATATTCGGAAATACATTTTAGTGTTTGTAACGTATTTCAAGAGCCTCTTTTGATGCTATATAGAACCACTACAAACAACACATTCTCCATCAATCTGAAGAACCGTTTCACCATGCAGAGACCAATGTAACCATATAGAACTCATGGTTCTAAATAGAACCACTGCCTTTACTAAAGAACCCTTGACAAATCATCTTCCTTTAAGTGTGTAGATGTGGATTGACTAAAAATGTACTCTAAGAACAGTTAATCATGGCTTCCAGCCAGTGGCTCCATGCACTGCAAAAAATGGTGTCTTCTCAAGTAAAATTATCTAAAATATTGTCAATAAATCTAATATTCCTCCTGTTGAGATTGTTGTAAGCTTAGTTTAAGAATATTTTCCTTATTTCTAAATGCTTTTACTTGTTTTAAGTGATTTTATTAAATAAATGTATCTGACTTTATAGGCAGATAAGTTGCTTGTTGTAAGAAATGAGCTTGAAACCAGCCAAATTATCTGCCACTATATTAATAATTTTACTAAATAAAATTGCTTAAAATGTGAAAAAGAGTCTAGGAATGTGAAAAAGAGTCTAGGAATGTGAAAAGAGTCGAGAAATAAGCCACATAATCTTATAAAAGTTCACAACCATCTCAAAATGGGAAATATTAGATATTTCAACTAGATTTAAGATCATTTTTTTGCAGTGTGGCAGTTTTCTCTACTAAAGTGCACAGAAGTGTGGAAGAACACAAACAGGTGCGTCTCTCCAGCTTCTTCCCACTTTCACACAGACGATCAGCTCGAATGCGTGGGAGCGTCACTCAGGCTGATCTTCTTCTTTTCACTCCCCTAAAAACTGAACATCTGTGAGGCGGGAGGTAACCAAACGGCTCAGAGAACCCAAACACAGAACCCGGGAGGAGAGCTTCGCTTCACATTTCCCAGAACATGTGGGTTTGGATGACCATCCATGATCTGCTCAAGCGCTTTTGCCTAGCAACTGTTGCCAGGTTGGATAAGCTTTACAGAACACGGACAAAAATCCCATTTAACCTGATGAGACACTGTCACTACAGTAGATTAACGTGCATTATCAACTTTAAATCCTAAATATTTCATATGTGGGTGAAAGGTCACACGCTTACACTGATGAAAAGGTATCTTGGCATGCGAGAAGATCTAAAATCTAATGGATATAACTACACACTCGAAAATGACGGTTCTTCAAGGGTTCTTTAGTGAAGAAAATGGTTCTATGTAGAACCATGAACACTCAAAGAACACTTTGCATGATTAGAGCTGCTATGAGAGAACTGAACACTGCCGTTCAGGCACTAACAACACAGGAACTGAGCGTCTATCTACCTGTCTGTCTGTCTATCTGTCTGTCTATCTATCTACCTGTTTCTCTGTCTGTCTACCTATCTAACTACCTGTCTATCTATCTATCTATTTATCTATCTATCTTTATGTCTGTCTCTCTGTCTGTCTACCTTTCTGTCTCTCTGTCTGTCTCTCTGTCTGTCTATCTATCTAACTACCTGTCTGTCTATCTATCTATCTATCTATCTATCTATCTATCTATCTATCTATCTATCTATCTATCTATCTATCTGTCTGTCCATCAGTCTGTCTGTCTGTCCATCAGTCTGTCTGTCCATCTATCTGTCTGTCTGTCTACCTATCTATCTACCTGTCTATCTGTCCATCAGTCTGTCTGTCCATCTATCTGTCTGTCTATCTATCTGTCTGTCTACCTATCTAACTACCTGTCTATCTATCTATCTATCTATCTATCTATCTATCTATCTATCTATCTATCTATCTATCTCATTGTTTACGTGTATTACATCATCACGTGATGTCCTCAGCACTGTCTGTCACTTACTGTCTGTTACTTATGGGTCACTGTGATGTCATCAGTGCTGCTGGTCAGTTACGGGTCGTTGCAACATCATCAGTAATAAACCTTAAACCTTACTTTTCCTTTTAATATCTTGCGTTTCATATTGTTTGTCATATTGCTTATTGTTTGTCGTTAATGCACCGTTAGCATTGCTGCCCCGTCTCGTTGTGCTCTGCGCAGTGAAAATAAACCTTATGAGAAACTGTCAGTTGGTTATGAGAAGCTGCCTTATGAGAAGCTGTCGGTTCTTTAAGGGTTCTTTAGCAAAGAAAACGGTTCTATATAGAACCATGACCACTCAAAGAACATCTTTACATCATGAAAGGGTTCTTCAGATTCGTGAAGAATGTTTTGAATATGGTTCCATATAGCACCAAACAGTCCGTTACTGGTTCTCTCATTTGTCCCATTATGACATTTGTGTGGTTTATGTTCTTCATAGAACCTGTGTTCTTTATAAAACCCTTTTTGAAAAGAGTTCTATATTGGACCAAAAAAGGTTCTTCTATTGTTACAAGCTTGACATCGTTGACATTGACAGCGCATTCTCCATCAATCTAAGGAACACTTGCATCGTGCACAGGGTTCTTTGAGTGTTCATGGTGCTATACAGAACCATTTTGTTTACTAAAGATCCCTTAAAGAACCATCTTTTTAAGAGTGTAGTTATAAAGTAAAGCTTGTAACAATAGAAGAACCCTTTTTGGTGCTATATAGAATGGTTTTCAAATAAGTTCTAAATAGAACCATATACAACCCATATAGAACCTTGCTCAGCGAGGTGTCTGTTAGGTACCTACTTTGGCAAGAAGGGAGTTTTTGACTGAATAGTGCAAACACGTGCATTGAATTGTATCTCCATAGAAAAGCACTGACCAATAGAATGTGACGCTCTGGATCAGCCGCACATGATCCTAAAGTCTCCATGTCCAACGCCCAGCGTGGGCTAGAGGGGTATAAAGCCCCCCAGCATTGGGCTGTGGAGCAGTGGAACTGTGTTCTCTGGAGTGATGGAGCTCCATCCAGTACCTTTGGGCTGAGTTAGTGATCCAGAACTGACCATCCAACATCAGCACTGCTGCAGCTCAGGTGTTCCAGGTGTGTCTGGGTCGCCTGCGGGAAACACAACCAGTCAATAACAGCCTGAGGCCGTGATGGACCATGTGCTGGTGGAGAACACCATCAGCTAAAGACCTCCAGCACAGATCAGCAGCTTTGGCCTGGACTGAGACGGCAGAAACCTTTCTCTTCATCGACTCCCCCTCTCCTCTCAGCAGAGCTTAGACTCTAAATTTAGTCCTGAGCTAAAGACCTTCATTAATTATAGATCTATCAGAGAGAGAGAGAGAGAGAGAGAGAGAGAGAGAGAGAGAGAGAGAGAGAGGAGAGAGAGAGAGTGAGAGAGAGAGAGAGAGAGAGAGAGAGAGGGAGAGGGAGAGAGAGAGAGTGAGTGAGAGAGAGAGGGAGAGAGAGAGAGAGAGAGGGAGAGAGTGAGAGAGAGAGAGAGAGAGAGAGAGAGAGAGAGAGAGGGAGAGAGAGGTGGGGAGGGAGTCCTTTTTCTAGAAGCCTGTGAGTGTTTGTAATTGGTCATTAACCTTTTTATGTATGTTTTGGTCTCTTTAGAAAGAAAAATCAATCAGAGGAGCCGAAACATCAAAGAGAGAAAATAACTCAATTTCACTATCACAGCTCAGCAATAGGAACACATAATCACGTGTACGATTACATTATTATTTGATTATTATAGTGTAATTATATGATTATTTTATTTTATTGTGATTTATCTCCTTATGACATTTGTTTGCTTTATCTAATAATAATACAAATAAATTATATTTAGAAATTGTATATCACACTTTCATGACAATAATAATCTATTTATACAGCACATTTCATACATTAAACATGCAACTAAAAGTGCTTTACAATATGCAGTAAAAAGAACAAAGAAATGAGAAAGAAAGAAAAAAAAATCCAAAAATAAAACAAACAAATTCTAAAACAATTCAAGAAATTTTTAAAAAAAAAAGCAATAACAGAAAAGAGGGTTAGATCAAAATAATTAAAAATTAAAATGCAGAAGAGAAAAGTATAAAAATACAAAAGTATGGGTAATTTTTCAGTAAAAATAAGGGAAACAAAAATTTGTTAAATTAATCAAAACATGAAATATATTAAGATAAAATGAAGAACACTAGTAGGACATTTATAGTTAAACAATAAAAGCACATCTACAAAGATAAGTCTTTAAAGAAGAAAGAATGGATTTCTAAGACCATATTTTTGGACCTGACACTCTAAGAATGAACCAAAAACATACTTTTTCAATAAGGAATAGCCAGAGTCAAAGACTGGAGTTATATGAGGAAAGTTACTAGTCTTGGTGAAAATTTGTGCTAAAAACTGTCATTATTAATTTCTGCATGACCATTTTTAAACTTCTCTTTATCCCTTAGAATTAAACAGCCTGGTTTTGTTATATGTAAATGAGCTCTGTCCTGATTGACTGTCCCATATTGAGCATCATTCAAATAAAACAGTTCCAGCTGAAACACTCCTTACAAGTTCACAATGAATGAGCCAGACTAAACTGCTGTATACAGAATGGGTGGGGCTCAACTGCTGCAGACCAAATAGGCAGGGCTAAACTGCTGCAGAATGGGCGGAGCTAAACTGTCACAGAATAGGCGAGGCTACACTGCTGTAGACGGAACAGGCGGAGCTAAACTGCTCCATAAATTAGGCGGAGCTGTTAAAGGCCACGATAGGCTCCAATGTGTCGATTCTTTTTTCCTCCATTATTTATGTTCTCATCAGTCTGTCGTCCCTTTTACAAACTAAAGGTCCGAACATTTTATTCTCTTTCAGTTCAAGCCAAACGTGTCTTTCTGATACGGTTAGTGGACAGTTTACTTCACAAACCCACTTTTTCTTTTTTCTGCTCGGTTAATGTCTAAACTGTCCACACAGGAACCGTTAAATTGGTGCTCTCTTGAATGTGGGCGTGGCCTTTCATGTTCTGAGTAACTAAAGACATGCACACCCGTTACTTTTCACTGCCCCCTCAAACACCAGACAGTCAAAGAAGGCTTGAACTAGGGTGGTCTTGTGGGGCCAGACATGATCTCCAAACATGAAGACACATCTGGGACAACTTATTAAGCTTTTGGTGCTGGATTGCTTCACTAACAATCCCCTGGTTCATAAAAACAACTTTACATCAGATTATTTTTTAACAGTATTAGGAGGTCGAGGGTTCTAACCCAAGAGAGCTACCAACTGTAACTCATACACTGTGAGAAATAAAGGTTCTGTGCAGGTTAATTTATTATTCATCAAAGTACAAACAGTGTAAATGTTCCTCAAAGCTCCAACAGTGGTTTTAAGGTCTGACTGTGAACCTTAAATAAGTTTTTCAGGTGAAAAGTTTGTATTTGTACCTTTTCATAACCGAATGTTTTAAACAGAACAGTAAAATAAAAGCCTGGAGACGAGACGGGGTGTGTGGAGTCAGTACAGCTTAGAACATATCATTTCAGTGGATTATGGTTCAGTTATGTTCCCTGACTAAAGGTACTGAGATGGAGCCTTGAGGGTCCCACCCCAGTGAAAAGAGGGGCACTGACCCAGAGACAGTGTAGTACCTTCTGAGAGTGTATATTCAGTGATGCGTGTGACTCTGGAAGTACTAAAGGTCTTATAAGCAAGTTATGACTAAAGAAGGACTCCACAGACTATGAGTGGGTTTGCATGCACTCTGATCATAATCTGACTTCTGCAGTGATTATTCAAATGGTCGTGTAAACAGCACACTCTGATTTCTCAGATCAGAGTAAGGTCTAGAAATCTGATTAAGAAATCTGATAAAGAGGCTTGATTTTAGCAAAGTGATCAGATTTCTCAGTGTATGTGAACTCTTACTCTGATTTCTTTCGGATTTCTCTCTGCACATGAGCGGAAAACAGACGACGGTACTGGAAATAAGCGAACAGCGTCACCGCGAAACAAATACATGCTTGACGAAATGAAGTATTTAAATATTCTTCATCTTCTATATGATGTATGATCATATTTTCAGGTAAAGTGGCGAAATGTTTATAAAAAAGCCACAACATGAAGTTTTACGTTAGGTTTACGTCGTGTCTTCTTCTGTGAGATTGTTGGCTGGTTGTAAAGCTGAAATCTGATTACTGTCTGACTCATGTAGACCCAGAGTTTCCCTATTATCTGATTACTCAAGAGCATGTGAACGTGTTGATCGGATTACTGACAAAATCTGATTTTCTGCAGTTATCGGATTATTCATTGCATGTAAACGCACTCACTGTGAAACAATGCTGGGAAATAGGACTGGACAGTGAAGTAACTAATGACGTGGTTGAGTGCCTGGAAAACACAGTCGTCCACAACCCCCTCCCTGGCCTAGAGAGACGTCTGTTGGAAGAACCTGATTTGTTTTTTCATCACTCCTAAACAGAAGCCTAAACAAGCTGGTACTCAGCTGTGCTGCTGGAGTGAATGTGGAGAAACTGTGTTCCTCTATTCAGACTTTCTGGACGGAAGTGGTAACAATCATTTCAAGAACTCTGGGTTTGTATTAGTACAACATTCACATCCCTCTCTTCGACATACACCGGTCAGGCATAACATTCTGACCACCTCCTTGTTTCTACACTCATTGTCCATTTTATCAGCTCCACTTACTATATAGGTGCACTTTGTAGTTCTACAGTTACAGACTGTAGTCCATCTGTTTCTCTGCATACACCTCAGTGTCACTGCTGGACTGAGAATAGTCCACCAACCAAAAACATCCAGCCAACAGCGTCCTGTGGGCAGCGTCCTGTGACCACTGATGAAGGACTAGAGGATGACCAACACAAACTGTGCAGCAGCAGATGAGCTATCGTCTCTGACTTTACATCTACAAGGTGGACTGACAAGGTAGGAGTGTCTAATAGAGTGGACAGTGAGTGGACAGTGTTTAAAAACTCCAGCAGCACTGCTGTGACTGATCCACTCAGACCAGCACAACACACACTAACACACCACCACCACGTCAGTGTTACTGCAGTGCTGAGAATGACCCACCACCCAAATAGTACCTGCTCTGTGAGGGTCCATGGGGGTCCTGACCACTGAAGAACAGGGTAACAAAGTATCAGAGAAACAGATGGACTACAGTCTGTAACTGTAGAACTACAAAGTGCACCTATATAGTAAGTGGAGCTGATAAAATGGACGATGAGCGTAGAAACAAGGAGGTGGTCAGAATGTTATGCCTGACCTGTCGAAGAGAGGGATGTGAATGTTGTACTAATACAAACCCATCCGAAAAGAGCCGGGAGAAAAAGTGTGTTCATCTAGCCGACATGACAGATCATCCATAATTAACCTAGGTGTGGATATTGTGTTTGGAATTCTTGGATTTTATTTACTCACCATCGTATGACCTCATGTGTGCTCCCCTTTATTCTTTTCTTTTTCTTCTTTTTCTTTTCTGTTTCTTTGTTCTTTATCTGTTTTTTACTACTTGCTCTTTAAGTGTGAGAAATGTCTATGAATGAAAAGTAAAAAAAAAAAACAGTACCAGGCTGAAGTGGCACAAATCCAATTTTTTGCCCTAATGTAACTCAGATCTGATGTTTTCAGAGCTGTGTGGACGCAAATCTGATCTTTTCAAATCCGACCTGAGTCACTTTCATATGTGGTCCTAGATCGGATACGTATCCGATTCGTGGCCGTGTGACCTTAATGTGAGCCTCAGATCGGAATTCATGTGCTTTTTTTCCACTGTGCCATCATTCAGCGTTACCATGGCAGCAGCGCCGAACAGAAGTTAAAGCCTGTAAACGGTGGAAAAGCAGCTCATCTCACCTTTTTCTCCTTCGTCTCGCTCTAATAATGAAGCTGTGAGCTGATCAGAGTTAATGATCTTCTCAGCGAAGCTCGTTCTGCTCGTTAGTTTGTGCTGATGATGAACGTGATTCATTCACGTGACGTTACTGAGTAGGATGAGCTCATGAGGGTCATTTCAGGACGCCGGTTCATCACATTAATGACAGATTTGAATCACTTACCTGAACCAGTGTGAACCATCCTGTCAGATCGGATTGAAGCAAAAGATCGGATTTGAGCAGCGAGGCTTGTAATGCGAACGCAGCCTTAGGCTGCTTTGAGGTTCTGGCCTCTATCTCTGCACACACTTTCCCTCTTTGCACCTTAACCCTCAGCGTAAACAGTGCAGCTAATGTAGATTTTGAAAATATAAAAATGCAAACTGTGCTCTAAAACAAGCACACATGGGCCTTCCTTCGCTCAAATGATAAAGTTAATGTAAACTCCAGATACCTGTTTTATTATAGTTACCTTTAGCAGCCCCTCTGAAGCCCCCCACTTCCTTTGTCCCTGCGAACTAGCTGATGAAACACTATTGTAAGGTAACAAAGCTGCTTCTTTCTGTTTATGTTTCTTGTGATGTGTCTCTGCACACGCACATGCTTGATTGGAGGTTTTTTGGGGACCTTTCAGCCGAGCTAACTTACACTACATCTGTGTGCGAACGACGGGCTTGATGTTCGTCAGATTTCATACAAACATTTGGCAAATGATCTGTGCATTTACAATTTTTTAAAAAAGGAAATTTAAATTGTGTTTCCATCTGCTACAGTTAAGCGAAGAAACTTTGGATGACGTAGGCTACAGTGATTAGCGGCTGAAATGAGCGAGATGGAGATATTTAACTCGGTTCCTGCCTTAAGTAGAATCATCTTCACAGCTATTTGCCATCTTTTTATGGCTGTGTCGTTTGCCGGTCAGAGACGCCGGGCAGGACGATCAGTGGCCACCTAATGAGGCCTGCAATCTCTGACGACGTTCACCTTATGTCTGCGAACCAAACACACCAGACAGTTCTGGAGCTCACTGTGCAGCTGTTTTTCTAACGAGCTCTGATCAGACATTTCAGAATGTTGAAAAAAAACCCCGAAAAGCTCTGGGCCACGATTGGACCGTCTGTAGGAATCACAAAATCACGTGACTTACGGTTTAATACATCATCGCTTGTTCAAAAAACCCTTTTCCATCACTCTTTTTCACATTTCAGGTTTAGCAATATTCAAACTTTTCCACCTCGTCTTAACGTAAAACTCTTTTTTGTGATTTTGGGTGTTTTTTCAAATTTCTGTCTTTTTCCTTTCAGGTTTTTTTTTGCGCATTTTCAAAATTCGAAAAAAAGCTGGATGGGAAACCCCTGAATGTTGGCGGGCGCACCAGCGCCCCCTACTGTGAACTCCACCTTCAGAAGGCATTGGATTGGTTTAGAAATTTCAGTTTGTTCCTACTCTAATGAGCTACATTTAACACAAAACATCATAACAACAACGCCTGGATGACATATGGGGCTGTGAGACTGCAGCCAGGCTGGATCTTTAAATAATGAACTTAAATCAACCAGCAAATATTAAACAATTTAATCCAATCTGTTTGGGTTCATGACTTCATAAACACCAACACACATCAATAGAGAAAGAACAGAACAGAGCACAGTGTGTGCGTGTGTGTGTGTGTGTGTGTGTGTGTGTGTGTGTGTGTAGCGGTTAGCCACAGGAAGCTGCCATAATCACAGGCCTTACCCGCCACACTGTCATGTTCACTGCAGCTCAATTGTGAAGCATTAGCAGCTGCAGAGGGATTCGTGGGAACCGATCTGGCAACCCAGACCTGTAATTTACCCCCCAAATCCCTCCTACTGCACTCCGGAGATACAGACGAGTCAATAAATACATCAGTCATAAAGAGAAAGAGAGAACAGAGAGAGGGAGAGGGGGGAGAGAGAGAGAGAGAGAGAGAGAGGGAGAGAGAGAGAGAGAGAGAGAACAGAAAGAGAGCAGAGAGAGAGAGAGAGAGAGAGAGAGAGAGAGAGAACAGAGAGGGAGGGAGAGAGAAAGAGTGGAACGAGAGTTTTATGAATAGAAACTTACCAATAGAACTAAATGCTGCTGCTTCTGTAGAATTTAAACCGAAAATGTTGCCAGATTTTTACAGAAATACAACAAGTGTGTGTAGTTTTACAGTCTGACGGTAATAATTGTGATTTTAATCCAGTATGAATCTGCAGTGTGTGTAGTTTTACAGTCTGACTGTAATAATTGTGATTTTAATCCAGTATGAATCTGCAGTGTGTAGTTTTACAGTCTGACTGTAATAACTGTGGGTGATTTTAATCCAGTATGAATCTGCAGTGTGTGTAGTTTTATAGTCTACAGTAATAATTGTGGTGCGATTTTAATCCGTATGAATCATTAGTTTTCACCTGCTCCTCGAGGTGTGAGTGTGTGTGTGAGTGTGTGAGTGTGTGTGTGTGTGTGTGTGTGTGTGTGTGTGTGTGTGTGTGTGTTGAATAATCTCTGCTGACGGTTCAAACCGAGCTGTGTGTGCTACATCTTTAAAGCATTAAAAACAGGAAGTGGTTGATGGAAATACAGCACATGCGTATGTGTGAACTATAAACACCATCACATTAGCACAGAACAGTGCTTGTTCTTGGAGCCCCTCCAAGAACATATGTATTATATACAGTTACTCTTCTCTAAAATATATGTATATACACACGAATATATTCTAAATGTGTTACTTTTTTGAATGGCGTCAAATAATCAGATGATACATTTCTTAAATGATGCCACTTCATTAGAAACACCCCCTGTGCTTCCACACATATACAAATATCTATATAAACTCATATGAAGTACATATAGACATTTACATATACATCATGTACATGGGACATATTATTGAACATGCTGGTTCTCATACATACATACATAAACACAATTAATACATAAACGTAATATAATATTAAATATTACAAATTTAATATTACATTATAAATGGTTCTATGTAGCACCAAAAAGGGTTCTTGACATTGTAACAATAGCAGAACTCTTTTTGATACTACATAGAACCATAAGAATACATTCTTCATTAATCTGAAGAACATTTCACCATGCAGAGAACCATTTAATCATGCAGATGTTTGTCTGAGTGTCCATGGTTCAATAGTGAACAAATGTCTTTACTAAAGAACCCTTTTTTAAATAATGCTGTAAGACTTTAGGGACAAATGAATATTACATAAAATGATATTAAACATATAGGTACTCACACACACACACATGTATTTGTATATATATATATACAAAGAAATAGCATGTGTGTGTGTTCTTGTATTGCTATACTTGTGAGGACGACAAAAAGTCCACTCAACATATTAAGATATTATAAGTGCTCAAATCTTTTCATTTTCCGGTGGACCTGTTTCAGCTGTCCTCATTGCCAAAATAAGTCGTCACATGACTCTCAAATGATCATCAACTACTATTGACATTTTTACAAAAAATCACAAAAAAGGGAGAGAATCATTTTTTTTTTTTTTAATTTTTCCCCCAATTTTCTCCCTGATTTCGTCATATCCAGTGCCACCATCTAGTCAAGACTCCCCCAGTCACACAATACCACCAGCTCTAAGGGGGCAAACGCCAACACAGGCTTCCTCCGAGTCCTGTGAAGCTCACGCAGCATCACTGTACAGCTGAACACGCTCAGAGAAGAACGCCAAACGCTGAGTGATGGGGGGGGCATAGGGCAATCCTACCCACCCAGAGAGAGTGATGCCCATTGTGCTGTTTTGGACTCCCGGCTGCGGTGGAGAGAATAATTTCTAATCATCTAGTCCAAAAACATACAAGTTTAAATTCATCATTCATCCCTGGTGACCAAAATATGAATCCAAAATGCTTCCCTTTTTAAAATCGTGTTATTGACATGCCCTCCTCTCCTAGCAGGTGCAACTGTTTCCCTACCAATATATCTAAAGGCTTGACCACTGTGCTTTGTCTCTAAAGTGACCACATGTCGTCACAAGGATAGGACAATGTGACATGACATGTTTCCTGTTTATGTCGGGTAGCATTACTGATTGGCTGCAGAATGTAAACGTCATTCAGTGCGACAGCGTTTTGATGTACGATCACTTTACGCTCCACTAGTTAAGATGTACTGTAAGTGTCTGCAACTGAAACTCTGTGTCGCTAGTTTTAAACTAACTACTCTCAACATGAGGTTTAGGACGGACTTTACACCCCAACTTACGATTGAACTTGCGTTCAGCTGGTGCAGCTGGCTGCAGGTCCTCACTTGGGCATGTGTTGTTTTCAACACAAATTACATTTAATTGGAAAAACTAAAAGAGCAGAAAAATTGCCTTTTGGACACTGAGGTTGAGGTTAGGTTTAGGTTTAGGTGTAGGTGTAGTATTGCTCGGCTATAGTAATGCAAAGATCAACAGAAACCTGTGGAAGTCCTCACAAGTATAGCAAGACAAACGTGCGTGTGTGTTTTACAGTAATACACAGTAGTTCTGTCTCAGGGCCAATCCGAGCTCAGTGTGCTGTTAGGGCTGGTGTGCGAGTGCCGCTCTGGGTGATTAACGGCGGTGCAGATGGTTTACAGCTGCCGTTTATGGAGGGAATTAACTCCATTTACAGTAGCGTAAGTGTGAAAACACACACAGGGTCCAAGCACATCAGCAGAACTCGAGAGGGAGCGCGTTATCGCCGACATCTCGGCTGCAGATGCGGACCAAAGGCGAAAAACGACTTTCTAATCGATCTATGAAATATATCTTATTTTGAGAAGGTTGAGCACTTATTATCCACACTGTAAAAACCGGCTCTTCAGATCTGCTTAAAAAATGACCTGTTGTAATGCTGACCATACGCTAGAGGACTTTGAAAGGACTTTGAAAAGACTTTGACTCTCACATCTAAAGACAGCGTCACGGTTTTTAGTCACAGACTATGATTTTGCAAAGACTGGGAATCTCGCAGTGTCGATATTTACTAGACTGCAACTAGATTTCTGAGATTATTCCCCATCATGCACCTGGTGGAAATTTACAAGATAAACCCTTTTCCTTCCACTCTGTAGTGGTACAGATGGGAAGATACGCTGGCTGGGCGTGTAAAGATCTGGGGATCAGCTCAGTTCACTGTAGAGCTGTTTACTCTGGTAGATCATCACCCAGAATTGTATTAATTAACCTGAAAAATGTTAAAACAAAGATTAACACATCAACACAACATGCAGCCATTCAGCAGTGTTGATTGGGTGTCATGAGCTGAACCATAAAAAACAAACAAACAAAAAAACAGTGTAACAGACAGCAGAAAAAAGGGAAGAAAACATTGATGATTGATCAGTGAAGTCGTTCTTTAAGTCCTCTGCACATTTCCTCACATCACCGTTACACTCAGTGAACCTGAAACGTTAAAACAGCCGGTTTACATTTTAAGTTAATTTGATTATTGTATCAAAATGGAGCAAATTTGCCGTTTTTACAGAGGCACTCGCGCATGCATTCGCTCTCTTTCTTCCTCTCTCTCTCTGTCTACCGCGCCGTGCGGATGCACTCGCCCACAGGCACTCACGGCGCCCCGGCACGTCGCTATTTACGTGAGCCACGACTTAAAACTTACGATAATATTAAACACGGTTGATTTTGTCGCAGCGTTAAAACGAGAAAAAGACTGAGCTAAGACCGCCATCTTGACTCACCTCAAACGATCAAGAGGACGCGAGAGTGACGCGACTCTAGCAAGACTCTCATGATTTTATTCCTACATTGGAAATTTGTCTGCGACAGTGAAATTGCTTGAAAAGTCGTTTGGTGTGAGGCCGACAAGTAATCGAACTGGTTTTACTCAACAAATTACTTTGATTTAAAAAATCGTATTTATCGTATTTAAAAAAGTATTTATTCAGGTTGAATAAAAGTAGTTAATTTATTTGTTACTACATGAAGTCATTTTTAAGAGCGAACTGACGAAACACTTCTTACAGCGTAAATGTCATGATGGATGTTGTGTATCGTGAAAATATCTCCACACTGTAAAAAAGTGTCTCATCAGATCTGCTTAAAAAAGTTACTTCATGTGGTAAAAAGTAAATTAACTAGTTTAATTCAACCTAATAAATACTTCAGATGGATTCTTTCTGATATGAGTTGAATAACACTCGCTCAGTTGCTTATTACTACATGAAATAATTTCAAATTCATCAAATTCTTGTAAAGGACATCAAACATCTAAACGTGATTGGATGCTCTAGACGAGTGGACTTTTGTGGATGATGCAGTTCTAGTATAAACCATTATGTACGCTCAGTTTGATGATGTGTATCTCTGAGCCTCAGTAGAAAGATATACCGTTTAAAAAATGGAATTAGAAATTATTTTCAAAGAAATACTTTTATTTTTTTACTTTAATTACAGTAAAAGAATCTAAAGTCCTTCAACTTTTATTTGAGTATGTTTTGCTAGGTTACTAGTATTTTTACTTAAGTAAAGAACTTGCGCACTTCTGCTACCTCTGTAAAGGAGACAGACACATCAAACAAAGAAGCTGAACAATGGACTGACCACCCCAGAGTCCAGACCTCAACACCACTGAATGTGTTTGATTACTTCAGAAAATCTAAACCAGCTTCTAAGACTGAACTTTGGAGGTGAGTCTGCAGATTCTTTGAGGAGCTGAAAGTGAGTCTCCTGAAAAGAATGGAAGCTGGAATAAAGGTGAAGAGTGACTCACTGAACACAGCTGAGATGATTATACATTATTTAACCTGTATTGTTCAATTATTCTACTGTATGTATAGCAATTTGGCCTACAGTCATTTTAAAAGTGCATTAAAAATACTCCTCATTTATTCACTTAAAATATCTCCTCCAGTCGCCTCATGGATCATGATCAAATCACTGTTTTCCTCCCTCAGCCAAACCCCAGTCTATGAATAATGAGCTGCTGTTTTAATAAATGTCTTAAAATGTGCACAAGAAACCTCCATATGATTCAGAGCTGCTTAAAGAGGGTTCGTAATGATTTCAGAGGGCAGATATGACGCAGTCCGCTGGAGTGAATGAGCTGAATAAAATAACTGTTTCATTCTGTACATTCATGCTTATGCGCTTCCATTATTACGCTCAATTTAGCATGTTTGACTAATCATGAGTCAGCGACGCTTTTTATCCGCTGCTAATTTATGGACTGAGTGTTTTACACAGTTTAGTTTGACATACTAGGGGCTGTATTTATTTCTGCACTGCTCTCAGAGTTAAATATGCTAATAAATAGAATTATTTAATCAGCTGGGAGCCGATGATCTTAATGCTGAATCCTAACTCAGCACGCAAATCTAATGTACTTCCTAAAGTCTAATGCACTACCTTGTGCTTCCGCTAACTGGCCACTTTATTAGAAACACCCACCTTGCGCTTCCACTGACTGGCCACTTTATTAGAAACACCCACCTTGTGCTTCCACTAACTGGCCACTTTATTAGAAACACCCACCTTGTGCTTCCACTCACTGGCCACTTTATTAGAAACACCCACCTTGCGCTTCCACTGACTGGCAACTTTATTAGAAACACCCACCTTGTGCTTCCACTAACTGGCCACTTTATTAGAAACACACACCTTGTGCTTCCACTAACTGGCCACTTTATTAGAAATACCCACCTTGCGCTTCCACTAACTGGCCACTTTATTAGAAACACCAACCTTGTTCTTCCACTGACTGGCCACTTCATTAGAAACACCCACCTTGTGTTTCCACTAACTTGCCACTTCATTAGAAACACCCACCTTGTGCTTCCGCTAACTTGCCACTTTATTGGAAACACCCGCCTTGTGCTTCCGCTAACTGGCCACTTCATTAGAAACACCAACCTTGTGCTTCCGCTAACTGGCCACTTCATTAGAAACACCTATCTTGTGCTTCCACACATTGGCCACTTTATTAGGAACCCCCCCTTGTGCTTCCTCTAACTGGCCGCTTTATTAGAAACACCCACCTTGTGCTTCCACTAACTGGCCACTTTATTAGAAACACCTTCCTTGTGTGTCCACTAACTGGCCACTTTATTGGAAACACCCACCTTGTTCTTCCACTAACTGGCCACTTCATTAGAAACACCCACCTTGTTCTTCCACTAAGGCTTGTAATTCTTGTTTTTTCCTTCTTTGTTGTTTTGGTAGTTTTGGGTTGGAGTGAGGAAATGTTTACTTACGTGTTCAGAAGAATGATAGTGATCTCCTCCTCCACCAAACGCCGTCATGTTCTCACTGGTTTTGATAGTAATCTATGAGTAAGTGGAACGATACTGCATCACACTCCTGCAGACTCTCAGACCTGATCAGAGGGAGGAGAAGGGTTTTCAAACACATCTTCTTCTAATTAAAACAAGTTTCTTGTTTGTTTGTTTGTTTTATTTTGGTACATGATGCACACCAACAATAGACAGCCGCTGCGAACGTTGAGGTTTGTTAGTTAAACGTGTTAGTTAACTTCCCGTTACTTTTTTTTCAACAATTTTTGTTGATTTTTTGTTTAAAATTTTGATTTCTCTCAGCAGAATATGGAAGCCCGTCCTGCCAGATAGAGGAGATAAATAATCAATTTCGTCTCCTTCTCTGGTTCTGGCAGCAGTGTATGAGTCTGTATTAAGAAAAAATTATTTATTTTCTCAAATTACACAGTTAATATCTTGTAATAATTACGTATTATATTGAAATAAGTAATTACTTTCTCTCTTTCTCTCTCTCCTTACTCTCTCCTTCTCTACTCTCTCTCCTTCTATCTCTACTCTCTCTCCTTACTCTCTCTCCTTACTCTCTCTCCTTCCCTACTCTCTCTCTTTCTATCTCTACTCTCTCTCCTTACTCTCTCCTTCTCTACTCTCTCTCCTTCTCTACTCTCTCTCCCTACTCTCTCTCTTTCAATCTCTCTTTTCTCTCCTTACTCTCTCCTTCTCTACTCTCTCTCCTTCTATCTCTACTCTCTCTCCTTACTCTCTCTCCTTCCCTACTCTCTCTCCTTCTATCTCTACTCTCTCTCCTTACTCTCTCCTTCTCTACCCTCTCTCCTTCTCTACTCTCTCTCCTTCTATCTCTACTCTCTCTCCTTACTCTTTCTCCTTACTCTCTCTCCTTCCCTACTCTCTCTCTTTCTATCTCTACTCTCTCTCCTTACTCTCTCTACATCTATCTATACTCTCTCTCTCTCCTTACTCTCTCTCTCTCTATTTCTCTCTCTGTCTCTGTCTCTCTCCCTCTTTCCCTCTCTCCCTCTCTCTATTTCTCTCTCTCTCTCTCTCTCTCTCTGGGTGAGCTGGGTAGAGGTCCTCAGAGGGATGTTAATCTCCCTGAGATATTTAATTATCTCAGGAGGTCAGTGTTCTCCAGCCGAGCCGTCAGCAGTAATAAAGATAAATTCCCTCCAGAATAAGCACAACACACCAAACATTCAGCCCTGAAGAGCTGCACGCTGTGCCAGACTTTACTGTAAATCTGATTGGCTGACTCACGGCGTCCACTCATTACTCACCAGACATCACCATGACAACATCAGTATGAAACTAGTGGTTTTATTAGTAGTAAATCTGTATGTCCTGTCAAAATGTACAAATTTCAGCATAATTAATCAGTTAAGATCAGAGTGGTTCAGAGCGGTTCAGAGTGGTTTGGTGTGAAACGCTCTGTTCTAGATAAACTTACTGAGTCAGAACTGTTCACAGTGGTGCTGATAGGAACCAGACGTCCACCTCTAAAAACTCCCTCACAGAAAGTTCCTACATGAAATGGTTATGAATTCACTGCCTGATGACTGAGACACTGTTTTATGATAGTTTAGAGAACTTAAACTCCATTCATGGTGGAGGGATACATGCAGGGCGCTGTGAGGCAAAATAGTCCCCAAAGAAAACTTATTATTCCAGATTTTCCACTATTTTCCATCATCAACATTCCATATAAACTCAGAAGACTCGTGTAGGTTCACTGGTGGTTCTGGATAGTAAATAAAATGTCTATATTTGTGTTGTAGTCACAGGTATTTCTGATAAAGTGGCCAGTGCGTGGAGGTACAAGGTGGGTGTTTCTAATAAAGTGGCCAGTTAGTGGAAGCACAAGGTGGGTGTTTCTAATAAAGTGGCCAGTTAGTGGAAGCACAAGGTGGGTGTTTCTAATAAAGTGGCCAGTTAGTAGTAGCACAAGGTGGGTGTTTCTAATAAAGTGGCAAGTTAGTGGAAGCACAAGGTGGGTGTTTCTAATAAAGTGGCCAGTTAGTAGTAGCACAAGGTGGGTGTTTCTAATAAAGTGGCCAGTGAGTGGAAGCACAAGGTGGGTGTTTCTAATAAAGTGGCCAGTTAGTGGAAGCACAAGGTGGGTGTTTCTAATAAAGTGGCCAGTTAGTAGTAGCACAAGGTGGGTGTTTCTAATAAAGTGGCCAGTTAGTGGAAGCACAAGGTGGGTGTTTCTAATGAAGTGGCCAGTGAGTGGAAGCACAAGGTGGGTGTTTCTAATGAAGTGGCCAGTGAGTGGAAGCACAAGGTGGGTGTTTCTAATAAAGTGGCTAGTTAGTAGAAGCATAAATGGTGTTTCCAATAAAGTGGCCAGTTAGTGGACGCACAAAGTAAGTGTTTCTAATAAAGTGGCCAGTTAGTGGAAGCACAAGGTGGGTGTTTCTAATAAAGTGGCCAGTTAGTGGAAGCACAAGGTGGGTGTTTCTAATAAAGTGGCCAGTGAGTGGAAGCACAAGGTGGGTGTTTCTAATAAAGTGGCCAGTTAGTAGAAGCATAAATGGTGTTTCCAATAAAGTGGCCAGTTAGTAGTAGCACAAGGTGGGTGTTTCTAATAAAGTGGCCAGTTAGTGGAAGCACAAGGTGGGTGTTTCTAATAAAGTGGCCAGTTAGTGGAAGCACAAGGTGGGTGTTTCTAATAAAGTGGCCAGTGAGTGGAAGCACAAGGTGGGTGTTTCTAATAAAGTGGCTAGTTAGTAGAAGCATAAATGGTGTTTCCAATAAAGTGGCCAGTTAGTGGACGCACAAAGTAAGTGTTTCTAATAAAGTGGCCAGTTATTGGAAGCACAAGTTAGCTTTTGAGGTCTGTATTAGACTATCCTGAGCTAATTAAAGCATGATTGGGCAATTTAAACATAAATAAATCTTGTATCTTGTTCAGCACTGCAGTCGATTGGCTCCTATATCAGAGTTTTAATCAGCATGTAGGAGCAAGTTTACAATTCAGGTCAAGGCTTATGATCATGAAGACTCAGCACTGAATGTAAAACTCAATAGTTATTGATTCACGCGTCCCTTTTTAGAGTGTTTGTTTACTTTGCTTGTAAGAAAATGTGAAAAACTGTCCGACTTGCAGATTTTGTTGTACTCTTTGGCAAAAAGCCTCGTACAAATGGATCGATAATCTCTGTTCATTGCGCAGCGCTGCGGTTATGAATATTGCAGTGCACTAAGGCCACATTGATTTTTGCACATAATAAGTGCATTTAGAATGAGGACTTCATCAGCCTGAGGGGAACAAGCCCTGCTCTGCTTAATGGATGATTAGGTGATTATTCTACATCAGTTTACACAATAAACAGAACACAAGGCCATTTTCCTCATAAGCTGTTTGCTGGTATTTCAAAATAACCATCCAGAAAAAAAATCTCTTTTATTCACCTTTATAATGGAATTTGTTTCACCAGCCAATAGAAATCCTCCTTCTGCTTATAGACTCCAGCGTTTCTCCTGAAATGAGGGCGTTAATAGTGAGTCTGTGCTGCAGGAACAGCCTCTACTCTGCTGGGAAGGCTTTACACTAGATGTTGAACATTGCTGTGAGGATTTGATTGAGCATTAGTGAGGTCAGGTACTGATGTTGGATGGTCAGTTCTGGATCACTCCAACTCATCCCAGAATTACTGGATGGAGCTCCATCACTCCAGAGAACACAGTTCCACTGCTCCACAGCCCAATGCTGGGGGGCTTTATACCCCTCTAGCCCACGCTATTGGTCAGTGCTTTTCTATGGAGATTATACAAGCTGTGTCAGTAACGGGCGACCTTAGTGAAAAACATAATGGCATATGGAGAACCATTTTAATTTCTAAATTTGGGAATATATTGTACATATTGGAATTGTATACATTGAAATATATTGTATATTGCAGTATCTTCTTTTTTCTTACGGGCGCCCCCCGCTGGAAAGATGGTCAAGGGCTTTGATCAAATGCATTTGTTTTCAGGAGGTACAGCAGGCAAGTCCTTTAGTTTGGAGTTCAGAATCAGAATCACTTCATTTTGTTACACATATGAGGAATAAGAGAGCTAATTTTAAAACAGTTTAAAGGATGAATATGTGAATGTGTAAATGTTTAATTACACTGCAAAAAAAATGTTCACAAAGACTAGAAAATAAATGAAAATGAGAAGTAAATGTTTATTAAGCAAATGTATTAAATTTATTAAAAATTTATTAAACAAAAATGTTTATATATTTAAGCAAAAGTCAAGATATGTATTAAAAAATAATATCATATTCCATCATATATATTATTAAATATAACATAAATAATATATAGCGTGAGAAAAAAACAAGAGGCCGCTTCCAACTGTTGTTGAGACCGAGATTGAAAATAGTACAAAGACAACAAATCAAATGTCGAAACTGAGATATTTTATTGTTCTTTGAAAAATATTTGCCCATTTAGAATTTGATGACAAAAACACCTTCCAAAAAAGTTGGGACGGGGGAACAAAAGACTGGTAGAATTGTGTGATGCTAAAAAAAGACCTGATGGTTGAAGAGCATCTCAGAGAGGCGGAGTCTTTCAGAAGTAAAGATGAGGAGGGTTCACCACTCTGTCAAAGACTGCACCATCAAATAGTGCAACAATTCAAGAATAATGTTTCTCAACATAAAATAACAAAGAACTGTATGTGAGGGAAAAGGGGAAAAAACCAGTATTTACTGACCGTGATCTTTGGGCCCTCAGACAGCACTGCATTAAAAACAGACATGATTCTGTAGTGGAAATCACTGCATGGGCTCAGAAACACTTCTGAAAAACACTGTCTGTGAAAACAGTTCATCACTGCATCCACAAATGCAAGTTAAAACTCTAAAACACAAAGATGAAATCATATATAAACAGGATCCAGAAATGCTGCCACCTTCTCTGGGCCCGAGCTCATTTAAAATGGACTGAGCTGAAGTGGAAAAGAGTCCTGTGGTCTGACGAATCAACATTTGAAATTCTTTTTGGAAATCATGGACACTGTGTCCTCCGGGCTAAAGACCACTCAGCTTGTTATCAGTGCACAGTTCAAAAGCCAGTATTCATGATGGTATAGGGGGCATTAGTGCACATGGCATGGGTGACGTGCTCATCTGTGAAGGCACCATTAATGCTGAACGATATATATATATGTTTTGGCAACATATGCAGCCATCCAGACAACGTCTCCTCAGTTCCCAAATGCTTACAGAGTGTTAAAGAAGAGGTGATGAAACACAGTGGTAAACAGGCCCCCGTCCCAACTTTTTTGGAACGTGTTGTTGGCATTAAATTCAAAATGGGCAAATATTTTTCAAAAAACAATAAAAATTTCTCAGTTTCCACATTTGATCTGTTGTCTTTGTAGTATTTTCCTTTTAAAATATGGTTTAGATGATTTGCAGATCATTGCATTCTATTTTTATTTACATTCTGCACAGCGTCCCAACTTTTTTGGAAACAGGGTTGTATTATATAAGCTTTAAATAGTTCACAAATAATATAACTCAAATGTAAATGTCATTTTTAATGTATCTAAACATGCCCTACATTATGTAACCACCTTTTAAAAAGTACAATATAGCAGCTGTAGGCTTCTGTGGGTTAACTCTGAAGTTGCAATGATTGTATTTACCTTCATAATCATTTCCGCAGCTACAGCAGTGTTGATTCTGCCCCGGCGGACTGGAGCAGTTTCCTTTATGAGGCCATTGTCTTTCTCTTCATTAGTCTGCACTGTGGAAACAGACAGGAAACTGCAGAGACAGAATAAAAGAGAACAAAACAAAAACGACCCTGCTGGGAAACAGAACGTTACAAACAATAAACCTGAGGCTCCGTCACATCACTACAGCGCACACACTGCAGTTCTCTATGCAAAATACATAAAGCAGTTTGTAAAATGCATTAGTCATCAAGTGACAAACAGGGCAGAATCTTTTCCTGCAAAACAGGGCTGCATGAACATGGTTTACCAGTACTGATGTTCTACTGCTAAATATAGTGGCTGTGATTCACCTGCAAAGTACAGCTACAAGCTCTTTGTTATCGGAGTGTGTGGAATCATCATGCCCAGATCAAAAGAGCTCTCTGAGGTCTTTAAAAAGGAAAGTTGTAGATGCCTATGAGTCTGGAAAGGGGTCCTGTATGTCAGATTGGATATTTCTATATATCTGAAACACTTCCTGAATCTGTAGAGTCGCCCTTTCCATTCCATCTTATCTCGAGATCATACGAGACTCACATCCGGAGTTATGAGCCTATGAAGAGGGGCTGAGATACACGTCATCTGCCTCTCACCGTGTGGAGCTGGTGGATTGGTGTGTCTGTCTACATTCTGTGTGAAACTGACCAATGGACACTCAGGAAATCACTAAGGACTGACCATCACGCCGGAAACCCTTCATTCTTCATTCAGTCCACATCGGAGACTCATGTGAAACGGCGTGCAGAGAGTTTACAGCTGCTGAAGCTGCTGCAGCGGTTTTGGAAAGTAGTGATGAAGATCGTAATGTTGTCTGAAGGAAACCTCGTATCTCCAGAATGGTAACTTTACAGGAGAAGGAAAAACACACTTTACTTTTAATGTAAGTCAATGGAACCAGAATTTTTCAGTCATTTTAGGTCATTTCTTTATACCATTCATCATGAAATTTACATACAATGTAAAGAACAACAGGTATTTTCAAAATATGTCAAAATCTGAAAAAAATGGAGATATGAGGTTTTCTTCCGACAGCAGTGATATGAGTATCATGTTATATGAAAAGCATTTAAAGGAGAATTTATGCACAAATCCAGAGAATGACCTCAGACCACAGAGGGTTAAAAAGATTTCCAAAATACTGGAAATATTGCACACTGAAAAAATGGTATCTTGTCAAGTGAAATGATCTTATATCTTGTTGATATGTCTAATATTCCCTATTTTGAGATGTTGTGAACTTATTTTAAGATTATTTCACTTATTACTAGACATTTTTACCTGTTTTAGGTAATTTTATTCAGTAAAATTACCTTAATATACTGGCAGACAATTTTGCTGGTTTCAAGCACATTTCTTACAACAAGCTCAAGTATCTGCCAATGATGAATTTACTCAATAAAATTACTCAAAATAAGTATAACATGTCTAGAAATAAGGTAAATGATCTTAAATTAAGATTACAACAATCTCAACAGGAGAAATGTTGGATTTATTGACTATATGCAAGATCACTATACTTGACAAGATGCCATTTTTTGCATTGGAATCTACAAGTGGAGAAGATTTAGAACCACTGTCAGCTCATCCAGGCCAGGCCATCCCAGCAAATTTAACCTGACAGCAGAACGTAAGATGCTAAAAGAACCATCTAAGAGCCCAAAAGTTCATCACAGCATCTGAAATAAGCTCTTGCCACTGCTGATGTTAAAGTGTACGTATAATTAGAAACCGTAACTGTAACTAGTACCATTAGAAAAAGACAGAAATCAATACGTGAGGTGCACCAGGAGGAAGCCTTTACTGTCTAAATAGAACACCAGGGCAAGACTAAAGTGTGCTAATGAATATCTGGGCAAGAACCAGGACTTCTGGAACAATGTGTTCGGGACAGACGAGGCAAAGACAGAGTTGTTTGGCTGCAAAAAGGATTTTAGTCTAGAGTCCAAGATCAGTCAAAAGTCCCAAATGTGTTTCAGCTCTGACTTTGAACCAGTTCAGTAGAATCATATTTATAACTTTATAAGAAAGACAGATGATTAGCCAAATTAAAAGCTTTGGAGTGACGTAAAATGGCCATAAAGACCATTAAATTATTCATCGTGGTTATTATAAATGAATTTAGATGAGCAGGTAAAGTGGTAAAGTTATTGTCCCAGGAACATTAGTTTTAAAAAGCTTTCTGTTTTTCTGATATCTTGGTTAAATAACTATCAGGATTAGTACAAAATCTAGTCATATCCGTGCAGCACTACACTGCAGAAAGGTTTATTGGCAAGTAAAATTCTTTTGAATCTATAGCTAATATTCCTCATTTTAAGACTGCTGTAAGCTTAATTTAAGATTATTTAACTTATTTCTAGCAGATAATTTTGCTGGTTTCAAGCACATTTCTTACAACAAGCAAAATTATCTGCTAATATAGAGAGATAAATTTACATAATAAAATTACTCAAAACAAGTACAACCCCATTTCCAAAGAAGTTAGGACACTGTGCAGAATGTAAACGGGGGTGTGTTGAATAAAACTAATTAATTTACTTGTTACTACACGAAGTAATTTTTTTAAGTAGATCTGACGAGACACTTTTTACAGTGTATGTTGCCAAAACCTGTATATATAGTTCAGCATTAATGGTGCCTTCACAGATGTGCACATCACCCATGCCATGTGCACTAATGCCCCCTATACCATCATGAATACTGGCTTTTGAACTGTGCACTGATAACAAGCTGAGTGGTCTTTAGCCCGGAGGACACAGTGTCCATGATTTCCAAAAAGAAATTCAAATGTTGATTCGTCGGACCACAGGACACTTTTCCACTTCCCTTCAGTCCATTTTAAATGAGCTCGGGCCCAGAGAAGGTGGCAGCATTTCTGGATCCTGTTTATATTTGGTTTCTTCTTTGCATTTTAGAGTCTGTTTTCACAGACAGTGGTTTTCAGAAGTGTTTCTGAGCCCATGCAGTGATTTCCACTACAGAATCATGTCTGTTTTTAATGCAGTGCTGTCTGAGGGCCCAAAGATCACGGCCAGCAAATACTGGTTTTTGGCCTCGTCCCTTACATACAGAGATTTCTCCAGATTCCAGAGTCTTTAATGATATTATGTACCATAGATGATGAAAGGCAGAAGTTCTTTGCTATTTTATGTTGAGAAACGTTCTTCTTGAATTGTTGCACTATTTGATGGTGCAGTCTTTCACAGAGTGGTGAACCCCTCCTCATCTTTACTTCTGAAAGACTCCGCCTCTCTGAGATGCTCTTTTGTACCCAATCATTTACTGACCTGTTGCCAATTAACCACCAGGTCTTTTTTTAGCATTACACAACTATACCAGCCTTTTGTTGCCCCCGTCCCAACTTTTTTGAAACGTGTTTTTGGCATCAAATTCAAAATTCAAATATTTTTCAAAAAAACAATAACAATTTCTCAGTTTCGACATTTGTTGTCTTTGTAATGTTTTCAATTAAATATAGGCTTTAAATTATTTGCACATCATTGCATTTTGTTTTTATTTACATTTTGCACAGCGTCCCAAGTTTTTTGGAAATTGGGTTCATCTAGAAATAAGTTTTATAATCTTATAATATTCGTACAACCATCTCAAAATGAGAAATATTAGATATTTGGACTAGATTTAAGATTATTTCTCTTGTTCAGATATCATTTTATCAGTGTACCTGTCTTCTCCACCTGGAAGTAAGTTCTATGCTGTTGTGAAGTAAAGCTGATTTGTCCTATCGTGTCCTCTTCTGTTAAATATGAACTTTTCTGCATGTGTTTTGCTGCGTACGCATTCCGCTGTGTGTTTATTCTGGTTATTGGAGCCGGCAGGAGGCATTCGGGCTGAATAACAATCAAACGCAGCGGTACGATCTGCAGAAACGTCCTTATGGCTCTCCGCAGCACTTAATTAGAGTGTCCTTCAGCCGCACTCCTCTGGGCCCTCAGCCTCCGAGCCCTGAGCAAATTAATTACAAAACACCAGGCAATCACACTAATTCAGTCCGGCCTACAGGCATCACTTACACACCCTGACCTCAACCGCTGACTCAACCTCGCGCTCACTTACACGAGTTACACTTACACTGCTGTCAGAAGTTTGGGCACAGCTGCATTGTGTTAAAAAAAATTCAAACTAACTGGCCACTTTATCAGAAACACCCACCTTGTGCTTCCGCTAACTGGCCACTTTATTAGAAATACCTACTGCATGCTTCCTCTAACTGGCCACTTTATTAGAAACACCTACCGCATGCTTCCGCTAACTGGCCACTTTATTAGAAACACCTACCTTGTGCTGCCACTAACTGGCCACTTTATTAGAAACACCCACCTTGTGCTTCCACTCACTGGCCACTTTATTAGAAACACCTACCTTGTGCTGCCACTAACTGGCCACTTTATTAGAAACACCCACCTTGTGCTTCCACTCACTGGCCACTTTATTAGAAACACCTACCTTGTGCTGCCACTAACTGGCCATTTTATTAGAAACTAGAAGTTAGAAGACTAGGCAGGGTAGAGCTAAGTGGTATAGGGTGAAGTGTGAAATGGGATTGGGTTCTGTGTTTTGACAGTGACATGAAACTGTAGGACAGCATTTTCTGAATAAAGAAAAACATTGAAAAAGATGCAAAAAATGTAAACATTATTTTCAGAAGTGTAAATTTAGGGGTTTGGGACTCCTCCCAACAGAAAGTACCCTATAAACGATAATTGTTGTAACATTGGGAGTCCAGGAGAGGAAGCAGGATGCATGTGCAAGTGGGTTTTATTCGAGTCCATGGCCAAAACAAAAGAAACATGAACAGAACTGAGAGCAAACTAAAACAAGAACATAACAAAGCTACAGCTGATCTATGAACAATCCAGAACAAGAACACACACATTCAGATTCACATTCACATTCACATTCACATTCACATTCACATTCACATTCACATTCACATTCACATTCACATTCACATTCAGATTCAATGCCAAGCAAATAGAACATTCAAACAAAGGGTATATATACAAACACTCAAGACAAGAGACAGCTGAGAACAATGACGGGGCGGAGCTAAGGACAAGAAACAGGTGTGGGCTGAACATGTGACAAAATAAAGTTAAATGAGGAGCTAAAA
>NW_023494806.1:946253-1001253 GCF_904425465.1 Colossoma macropomum | reverse complement strand
ACAGTTCGAATAAGCAAAAGGCTTTTGCATTAGCATTAGCATTAGCTAATTTTCCTGTTAGAATGAGTGAAACTTTATTCAAAAAATGTTTTCCTTCGTTTTCATGTCAGAATTAGAATTAGTGAAATTAGTGAATTAGTGAAGGGTTTTCATGTTAGAATGAAAAGCGGGGGGGCAAAGTGTTGATGGTGGGCCAAAGGCCAAGCTGAAAAAATTTAATTTACAAATAAAAGGCTGGTAGATTTTCACATTTTTAGAAATGTATTTTACAAAATTACACTGTATTTAGTTACTAAAATGCAAATTTAAAAGGAAAATAAAAATTTATTAAGTAGCATAAAAATATTTCTGTTGCTGGGTGAGGGGATGGGATCAGGGTAACCTTCTGGTGGGCCAACCTGTGGGCTACACTGCGGGCAGCTCTGTTGCACAAGATTCATTTTACTTAAATACATAATACACAATACAACAAGTATTCAGATCTTAGATATTTACAAGCATTATGTTCTGATCTAGTTAAACCCAAAATAGAGACAGAAATAAACTAAATATATTGTAACATCAGCACAGACGAAGACCCAGAGTCTAGTTAACTACAGTGGGACAAGATTAAACATAAACATTTAACTAAATAAACACACAGCATACTAGGAGTCCTCTATACGCCCCTCTCCAATCCTCCAGTTGACCCAAACCTTAACCCTCTGATCTCTGAGGTCATTCTCTCTCGATTTGTTCATCTCCTCTTAAACTCTCCTCTAAAGGCTCTTCATATATCATGATCCTCATATGTTTCATATCTAAATGCTCCGTTATCTTCATCACTACTTTCCAAAACCGCTGCAGCAGCTTCAGCAGCTGTAAACTCTCTGCACGCCGTTTCACATGAGTCTCCGATGTGGACTGAATGAAGAATGAAGGGTTTCCGGCGTGATGGTCAGTCCTTAGTGATCTCCTGAGTGTCCATCCGTCAGTTTCACACAGAATGTAGACGGACACACGAATCCACCAGTTCCACACGGTGAGAGGCAGATGACGTGTATCTCAGCCCCTCTTCATAGGCTCATAACTCCGGATGTGAGTCTCGTATGATCTCGTGATAAGATGGAATGGAAAGGGCGACTCTACAGATTCAGGAAGTGTTTGAACTGGATTTCTGAGCTGGATCATCACAAAGATACAGACACAGAGAATTAGATGTGCGGGAGAGTTTGTGGACCCCAAGAGGCCTACGTTCAGTGGCTTCGACACACAGTCCCACCTCAAGGGTTAGCCATTCCGGCAACCCACACAGGTGCAGTGCTGGCTTGTCCACTGTCCTGGACATCACAAGCCCTCAGTCCTCTCTCAGGGACCCTGTCCTTGGTGCAGCAGTGCTTCCAGACCCAGCACACGACATGGAGATGGTGGCAGGGCTCCTCAGAGTACCCGGGTGGGCAGATGAACACCGCTTCAACTTCTTATCCACGCCATACAGCATCTCGTCGTGCATCCGCAGGCTGACCAAGTCAGTTCCCAGATATGTTTTTATCTCTGACTTTGATCCTTATAAATAAACATGTTGCCTAGGAGTAGCAAAGGGCTTTCTCACTGCCATGGAGACGACAGCAGGAGCTCAAAACGTCCTTCAGAGCTTCTGAAGAGGAAAAAAAAATGAAAAGGGGTCACTTTGTGAGGATTCAGCTGAATATAGGGCAGGACACGGTGATAAATCTTGTCACTTCTTGGTGACCTGCTTAAGTGAGTCAGTGTAGGCGATGCATGGAGGTTTTGTTTGGAGCTGAGTTAACAAACGTCCTTCATCGTCCCTCTGTGGTCATATCGGTTTAACCTGCAGAACCCCGAGTGCCACCCTGCTTCACATACGCTATTAAAGCTAACGTACTCAGATAGAGCAGGAGAGTCTGAAGCTACACTGCTAAAAATGGATTCTTGTCATGTAAAATTATCTTAAATATAGTCAATAAATCTAATATTGCTCCTGTGGAGAAGCTTAGTTCAAGATAATTTACCTTATTTCTAGACATTTTCTTACTTGTTTTAAGTCATTTTACTAAGTAAATTTTGTCAGATATTTTTTCTTGTTTTAAAAATGTGCTCAAATCTCCTCAGTCCAGTATTAACACGTTGTTTTTTAAATGCATTTATTGGAATTGATGCCCTCAAAGGTACAGTTTTCTCAAAAATTAAATTTTCTAATTAGCAATTAAAAAAATAAAAAATAAATAAATCAGCTTCAGAGAAAAATTTAACCGTTTCGGATAAGCAAAAGGCTTTTGCATTAGCATTAGCATTAGCTAATTTTCCTGTTAGAATGAGTGAAACTTTATTCAAAAACTGTTTTCCTGCGTTTTCATGTCAGAACTAGAATTAGTGAAATTAGTGAATTAGTGAAGAGTTTTCATGTTAGAATTAGCGAAAGTGTAAAGCACTGAAATGTGCCATAACAGGGGTGCCCAAAGTTTTTAAACACCTCAGTGTCGCTGCTGGACTGAGAATAGTCCACCAAATATCCAAAAATATCCAGCCAACAGCGTCCTGTGGGCAGCGCCCTGTGACCACTGATGAAGGACTAGAGGATGACCAACACAAACTGTGCAGCAGCAGATGAGCTATCGCCTCTGACTTTACATCTACAAGGTGGACTGACAAGGTAGGAGTGTCTAATAGAGTGGACAGTGAGTGGACACAGTGTTTAAAACTCCAGCAGCACTGCTGTGTCTGATCCACTCAGACCAGCACAACACACACTAACACACCACCACCACGTCAGTGTTACTGCAGTGCTGAGAATGATCCACCACCCAAATAGTACCTGCTCTGTGAGGGTCCATGGGGGTCCTGACCACTGAAGAACAGGGTAACAAAGTATCAGAGAAACAGATGGACTACAGTCTGTAACTGTAGAACTACAAAGTGCACCTATATAGTAAGTGGAGCTGATAAAATGGACAATGAGGGCAGAAACAAGGAGGTGGTCAGAATGTTATGCCTGATTGGTGTATGTGCTCTATATTCATTATAATGCCTTTACATTTGTATTCAATTAGAAAGCATTATGTCCTGCAGCAGAGCTCCCACTCAGGCCGCCCTTTACAGCAGATTTTTATAGACAAGATTTTTATTTATAGTTCTTTAGGGATCTGTGCTATATGATAAACTTACTGTAATGCTGCTTACATGAGAATCCCCTTCATATCCCCCCACATACACACATTTAAAGGTCAGCTAGGGTCACTAGAGGGCCAATTATGTCCACCTATTTGTTCTCTGTTTACATTCTTCCCTTCATCTACTGGGAGCTATTTGTGTACAATGCATTGTAATGCCTAATATCTCTCTTTCCTCCCTCGTTCCGCTCTCGTTCTCCCTCTGCTTCTCTCCTGTTAAAGGCCAGATGCTTAATGAGCATCTTATGCTCAGTGGAGGCAAAAAAGAGCAAATAATTATGCAGCTCCACTTCCACAGACACTCTGATTTCTGGTTTTTCCACAGTTTACGCCGCGTTCGGTGAATGCAGGCGCTTTTTTTACACAACAGCCGGCGTTAAAAGCATTAAAACTACAAAGAGCTGCACCCCGACCCAACCAGCCCCGCGATCAAAGGCGCGCTTAATGGGTGTGAAACGTGCTGCACAATGGAGGCGTTTTATTTGAAGGCAGGACGAGCGAATAGAGTCACAGAGCACATCCAGTTCACTCCGATTTTACACAGCGCACTGTTATCTGCAGACCACGCGCAATGTTTAGCATCTAATGTCCAATTTTACACGTAAGAGTTTGTCAGAAACAAAAGCAAGCATCCGCAGTTAATCATTTTAATAAGCAGCTTAAACCTTATGCTTTTTACTTTAGATTTTTATTCATTTTACATTTTATATTTGCCCTGGTGGTGTCTGTTTTCATTTTATTTTTATTTAATGGTATTATTTTATTTATTTTTATATTTTATTTGATATACTTATTGACTGTGGTGATATATATCGCTGTTGTCTGAACATAATCTCCAAAATGGTAACTTTACAGGAGAAGAAAAAACATACTTTAAGTCAATGGAACCAGAATTTTTTCCGAATCATTTTGGGACGTTTCTTTTGATTCATTCATCACGAAATTTACACACAATGTAAAGAAAAACAGACATTTTTAAACTATGTAAAACCTGAAAAATGACAAAAATGGAGATGGAACAGCAGTGATATGATACATACATCTCACTGACTATATATGTGATATATATGATATATACATTCATTGACTGTATATATATGATATATATGACACACACACTTATTGACAGTATTTACACACACACACACACACACACATATATATATATATATATATATTTATGGACTGTATATATGATATATATATATTTCTATAAGGAGGGAATTTTTTGATATATATATATATATATATAAATGAAAAACAACAGTGAGTAAATTCAAATTTCAGATGATGGTGAAACAGTGTAGTTAGCGTTATGCTAGCGTTAAGGCCCATTAGCAGCACAGTGCTACTCAGTTTTCTGCTAAATGAGCAATAATGAAACTTATTTATAACCTCTGCAGATATTAAAAACTCAGTATTACTGAAAAATCCTAGACATCAGAGATTTGTTCTGAATAGCAAAGATTATGAACCGGATAACAACTTAAATGGAAGCTGCTTTTGGGATCGCCAGCTAATATTTAGCATAATATGAAGCTGCAGCTACAAATAGAAATAGAACCAAGAGAAAGGAAGACCAGGCTCACTGGCTCTTCACCTTCCAATACAGTGATAATGAAGAGCAAATGGGTCTTCAGACATGATTTAACCTCTCATCAGCTCTGCCTCACTCTCCCTCGGCCTCCACCAGACGGCTGCTTAACTGACCAAAAAATCCATCCTGGAACCCTGCTTCCCATCACCATGACAACAACAACCCTGGCAAATGGAACCAGAATCTTCAACCCTCAAGGAATCGCCCTCTCCAGGTTCCACCCACAAATGTGCTCTTTTATAGTTGCTGTTGTGATGTTGGACGAGCTCTACAGAACGCAGATAAAAATCCCATTCAGCCTAATGAGAAACTGTAGAACAGACTGAATCTATATCACAATACCTACATTTAGAGTCGGTTATTCATTCAGCCTAATGAGAAACTGTAGAACAGACTCAGTTTATATCACAATACCTACATTTAGAGTCGGTTATTCATTCAGCCTAATGAGAAACTGTAGAACAGACTGAATCTATATCACAATACCTACATTTAGAGTCGGTTATTCATTCAGCCTAATGAGAAACTGTAGAACAGACTCAGTTTATATCACAATACCTACATTTAGAGTCAGTTATTCATTCAGCCTAATGAGAAACTGTAGAACAGACTCAGTTTATATCACAATACCTACATTTAGAGTCAGTTATTCATTCAGCCTAATGAGAAACTGTAGAACAGACTCAGCTCTGTCTGATCCACTTGTACCAGCACAACACACACTAACACACCACCACCACGTCAGTGTTACTGCAGTGCTGAGAACGACCCACCACCCAAATAGTACCTGCTCTGTGAGGGTCCATGGGGGTCCTGACCACTGAAGAACAGGGTAAAAGGGGGCTAACAAAGTATCAGAGAAACAGATGGACTACAGTCTGTAACTGTAGAACTACAAAGTGCACCTATATAGTAAGTGGAGCTGATAAAATGGACAATGAGCGTAGAAACAAGGAGGTGGTCAGAATGGTATGCCTGATCGGTGTGTATATATGTATACATAGGGGACCACATGCATATATATGATCCCCTATAGCTGATAAACATATACATATTAGACATATTGGCTACATTTACAATGTTTCTTTTGCTAAGTTCATTGTTTTGAAGTGCAGGAGACGCTTCAAAGAGAGAAAAAGATAAACGCAGCCAGTACAGATTACATCTGCTCTTTGCTGTGAACATTAGCATGCTACGAGCTATCAGCGCAGAGCAAAGTGCTCAGCGTTCATCTGTAATTCATGATCTGTCAGGCCTGTTTGGACACAAGCGGAATCGCGTATAAACCGCCGGCGTGTTTTCTGACCTCCAGACGGTCTGCTGCGCTCCGGTCTGTCCGGCTCTCGCCGCATAATGAATTCTGGTGTCGTTTGACCTCCGAATGTCCACGATCCGTTATTCTAACCAGAACACGGTTTGACCTTTACTCCGGTTCCTCCGTGGCACAGGCGCACGACCGCAGGCCCGCGGCAGGAAATCGATGCTAATCAATTTGCGAGTCTGTTAGCTAATAACAAGCTAAGCAGCCTCTCAGAGAAATGTGACTTCCAGACCTTTTTAATTTGTCATAACACATGAGAGGAAAAACCAAACAAGATTAGCCAACCCCAACTCCCATCTACCACAGCAGCGGCTGGGGAAAGGGGAATTCAGGGTGATCTGAAGGAGCAGAGCTCCTATGCATGTATATATCATCACTGTCCAGAACAAAAAAACAAAAAACACAAGCAAATATTTATTTTTCTATTTTTCTAAAACGTACCAAAATGGCTTCAAATAAAATTTCTCTATATTATTTTACATTAAAAGTAAGGAAAAGAGTAATGTAAAGTTTTTGCCTTTTCTTGTAAAGATGCCATTCTGAAGATACTTGGTTTTGCTTTTGGGCAGTGACATTTGAACAGTGACAACCTGGTCTAGGGTCAGGACATTACAGAGAATGAGAGCGGGCTCACCCCCCAGACCCCTCGCCAGACCAAACACCAGATACCATTTTCACAGGAAACCAACCCCCTACAAAACGTAGCAAAGTGTTTATCTAAATGGAAATGGTGGGGCATTAAACCCTGTTGTGTTACCCAAGTGTTGCAACTATGGCAGCTGGGAAGGCCATTCTTGGCGTCCTCCTAGTTCATTCTTTCAAAAAAAAACTTTACAGTAAAATATTTATGACCAGCAGTGGCTGCATTTACAGAGACTTTATTAGACTCCATTGTGTGCTCTGCCTTTTTAACACAGTGGGGTTTATATACACGTCACTGCTGATTGGGTAACACCTCTGACAGGCCCATCAAAGGGTGAGCATGTGCCAAAATAACAAACCAAATAGCTAAAGGTTTTAAAAAGTCTGAAAATAAAAAGAAATAAAAAAGAAGAAGCGACTGTAACTCCCTACATTAAAACCAGGAGGGTTTTACGGGTCATCAAAATAAACACCACTCGTCCACTACTTTTCCCAAATTCTCAAAGTCTAATAAAGTCAAATTTATCAGTCAAAGTGAAGTGAAGCAGAGTGGAGAGAAGAGCGTCTGGACAGGTCTTTCCTTTTGGTCCATTCATCATAAAATTTATGCCCAATGTAAAGGACAGCAGGCATTTTCGAATAATGTCAAGAATTGAAAAATGACAAAAAAGGAGACATGAGGTTTTGTTCCGACAGCAGCAACGTATATATATATATATATATAATATATATATATAAAAATAAAATTTTGCTTGTTTTAAGAAATATCCTTCAAACAAGCAACATTATCTGCCTACATATAGAGGTCTTTGATATATATATATATATATAGATAATGTTGACATATTTCTTAAAACAAGCAAAATTGGTGAGATATATATGGTGAGATCATTTAATAAATAAAACAAGTAAAAAATGTCTAGGCATATGTAAAATATTATCTACCACATTTATTTACTTACCTACCTAAGACTCACATATTGCATATATGGAAATATGTACAGCTGTACATATCATAGATTTTATTTCATCACTTACTTTACTGTACAAAAACTGGATATTGCAATGGTGCAACACTGGTGTATATATATGTGTGTTGTGTATGTATGCATATATATTCAGAGTCTAATGTGTGTGTATAGATATATTTTCACTCACCTTCGCACCTCTGAATGTGATGTGACAATAAATGTGATTTGCAATAATCTTAAAATAAGGTTACGTCACTCTCAAAATGAGAAATATTAGAAACATTATCTAGATTTAGGACAGTTTCACTTGCTGAGATATCGTTTTTTGCAGTGTATGTAAGGGAACTGGGTGACCACATCGCGAGGAGCTTTAACCACCAATGAAGTGGGGAAGAGTGGACGCATTAATCAAAGCAAAAGGTCAGTGGGAAAAACCAATTTACAAACGCCTCTGACTGCAGCTCTCTGGAGAAATGAATGGCTGGCGTCTCTCGCTCTCTCTCTTTCTCCTTCCGAAGGAGTGTGGAGAGAACCAGGAGCTGAAACAGGAGCTCTTTCACACACAGCTCAGGCGGCTGTAATTAGGCCTGCGTATCGAAATTCAATACTTTTCAAATTCAATACTGACCGAATGGCTTCAGTGCTAGCCAGTGTAGCTCAGTGCCAAATTTCAGTGGCTAAGTAGTCGGTCTCATGAGCCAATAAGCAGGCTCGATACGAAATCTAGACTGGACTGTTACTCTTAAGTCTGTTGCGGTCAGTAAATATACCCACTTCCAGCATCAAATTTGTGGTTTAAGCCACACCCACACAAGATATCTAAACATATATTGTTCAGGAGTTTAGTGTAATAATTTACCCCCCTGGCTTGACGGCACCTTTGCTTCAGGCTACTGGGCACTTGCATAAAACATCTTAACCTCTTTCTTCAGGGCCCCCTAGTGGCCATTCTGCTGTTGGAATGTAAATATTAAATTGCTTATAAATGTGAAATTAAATTTTTATACCCTGTAAGTTAGTTATCAGATGAACTAGAGCTCTGTCGTCTCTCTGTATGTGAAATGTTGAGCTGCTAGCGAGCAATAATAATTCTGCTATATAGAACCCTTTTCAAAAAGGTTCTACATAGAACCATCTACAGCACATTCTCCATCAATCTGAAGAACAAGTTCTCTCTGTAAAGAACCACGTAATCAAGCGTTCTTTGAGTGTTCATGGTTCTATGCAGAACCATCTTCTTTGCTAGAGAACCCTTGAAGAACCATCTTTTTTAAGAGTCCAGCTGAAACGAGTGAATAATTCAACAACAACTGTGTGGTAACGATGACAAAGAGTTCACAACCCGACTCGGCCGCAGAGAGAGAGCGATCAGCACTCCGGGTGATCTAGAAAGGCTTGTTTGGAAACATTTCACAGCAGAACTCAAAGGTCATAGACAGCAAAACTGTGGAACCTTGAGATAAAGTTGTATGTGAGCTGTGTGAGCTACAGTTAGCCTAGCATCTCAGCACTAGCTGCCTGAGGACACATCTCGAAAATATGAACCAAGTTACATCCAAATCAGCTCCTCCTCAGATTCACCTTCCTCTGATAAATCACACCTCAAACAGTGGAAGCACCAAATTCAGTTCAGGCTTTTGGTTTTGGTGCCACCCCAAGATTTCCAGTGGCTCCTTCTGGCCACACCTATGAAATATTTCTGGGGCATCTCTGGTGCCGTGTAGCTTAACACAAGTATGAATTTCAGTTTTCTGCATGTAGATGAAATTGGAGCTCATTGCACTCTAACACTGAAGTCTGGGACTCTTGAATGCGACACAAAGAGCCGAATGATTTTTCATTCTATCAAAGCGCTGGAAAAAAGAGTAAAAACTACCACATGAATACAGCAGAATAGCGCTCGTACTCTGGGGACGAAAGTCTAGCCTGAGTGTTTTGGCAGCACAGAGAGAAAATGTCTGCATCAGGAATATCAAGCACTCAACATCAAACATTTGAAAATGGCTGTCAGGAAAATGTAATACAGCCGCCGCTTTCCTCCTCAGACTCGCGCCGCTTGCTTTCTTGTCTGTTGAGCCAGCGCCCTCACGTTTGTGCAATAGGATTAGTGAACCACTTTCCAAAGCCTTTATTGTGTTACTGGATCTATTATACTGAAGAAAGCTTTAATCTCTGCTCTCTCAAAGCATCTGCCTCTGAGACCTTAGCTTTTTATGAAAATCTTTATTTATGAGCGAAGCTAAACGTTGTGAGGTTAGTCTGGCTAAATCTTAAGCAGACTGTGGAGCAGTGGAACTGTGTTCTCTGGAGTGATGGAGCTCCATAAAATACCTTTTGGGATGAAGTGGAGTGATCTAGAACTAACCATCCACCATCAGTACCTGACCTCGCTAGTGCTCAATCAAATCCTCACGGCAATGTCTGGTGTAAAGCCTTCCTAGAAAAGTGGAGGCTGTTACTACATCTGTAGTCAAGACCATCTTTGTAGAGTCCAAGACAAGTCGCGGTGCAGAGTCCAGTTGAAAGTGAGACCAGGTCAAGACTGAGTCCAAATGAAAGCCAGACCCGTTCAAGGCCGAAACCAAATAAGAGTAAGACTGGGTCAAGACCAAGTCCAAATGAAAGTGAGATAGAGTGAAGACTGAAACCGAACGAGAGTGAGACTGAATCAAGACCGAGACCAAATGAGAGCGAGACTGGGTCAAGACTGAGTCCAAATGAGAGCAAGACTGGGTCAAGGCCAAGTCCAAATGAGAGCGAGACTGGGTCAAGACTGAGTCCAAATGAGAGCGAGACAAAGTTAGAACCAAGTCCAAATGAGAGCAAGACAAAGCCAAGCGCGAGTCCAAAGGAAAGCGAGACAAGTTTGAAACCGAGTCCAAATGAGAGCGAGACAACGTCGAGACCGAGTCCAAATGAGAGTGAGACAAAGTCAAGGTCGAGTCCAAATGAGAGCAAGACAAAGTCAAGGCCAAGTTCAAATGAGAGCGAGACAAAGTTAGAACCAAGCCCAAATGAGAGCGAGACAAAGTTAGAACCAAGCCCAAATGAGAGCGAGACAAAGTCAAGGCCGAGTCCAAATAAAAGCAAGACAAAGTTGAGACTGAGTCCAAATGAGAGCAAAACAAAGTCAAGGCCAAGTCCACATGAGAGTGAGACTGGGTCAAGGCCAAGTTGAAATGAAAGTGAGACAAAGTCAAGACCGAGTCCAAAGGAGAGCGAGACTGAATTAAGACAGAATCCAAATGAAAGACTGGGCCAAAACTCAGTCCACATGAAAGTGAGACAAAGTCAAGACCGAGTCCAAAAAAGAGTGAAACCGGGTCAAGGCCAAGACCAAATGAGAGGAGACTCAGAGAGTCAAGACAGGTAAAGGCTGAGTTTATATGGAATATTGCTGATGGTAAAATAGTGATGAATCTATAAAATGTGTTTTCTTCTCTTTCTTCTTTTCTGTCAGTGTTGATTCCACTTCTCTGACTGTGACTGCAGATCTCAGTCCAGTGTTTTGTGCTTTTGGACTGTAGGACCTGATCTGAGATCAATAATCTGAGACATTTAATAAAAATGGTCCCCGTTGGTGAAACGTGAACGTCTCCTCTAGATGGCAGCACATCAAATACACAATAGAACAGCTCGTGTTTAGTTTATGGAGACAGACTGTCAGATCGTGAAGCGTCTGTACTCAGTAATATCATCAGCTCACATATCTCACATACACTTCACCAGCTGAGCAGACGGAGCTCGCTGAGCCTGAACTGAGTCTGACTGATTTATCTCTGTTTACTTCAGTGTCTGTCTGTCTGTCTCTCTCTCTCCCTTTCTCTCTCTCTCTCTCTCTCTTCTCTTCCTATCTATACATTGTTAGTCTGTCTGTCTATCTATCTATCTATCTATCTATCTATCTATCCATTTGTTTATCTATCTATCTATCTATCTATCTATCTATCTATCTATCTATCTATTTGTTTGTCTGTCTGTATGTCTGTCTATCTATTCATCTGTCTATCTATCTATCTATCTATCTATCTATCTATCTATCTATCTATCTATCTATCTATCCATTTGTTTGTCTGTCTGTCTGTCTATCTATCTATCTATCTATCTATCTATCTATTTGTTTGTCTGTCTGTATGTCTGTCTATCTATTCATCTGTCTATCTATCTATCTATCTATCTATCTATCTATCTATCTATCTATCTATCTATCTATCCATTTGTCTGTCTGTCTGTCTATCTATCTATCTATCTATCTATCTATCTATCTATCTATCCATTTGTTTGTCTGTCTGTCTATCTATCTATTCATCTGCCTGTCTATCTATCTATCTATCTATCTATCTATCTATCTATCTATTTGTTTGTCTGTCTGTCTGTCTGTCTATCTATTCATCTGTCTATCTGTCTGTCTGTCTATCTATCTATCTATCTATCTATCTATCTATCTATCTATTCATCTGTCTATCTATCTGTCTGTCTATCTATCTATCTATCTATCTGTCTGTCTGTCTTTCTGTCTGTCTATCTATCTATCTATCTATCTATATATTCATTTGTCTGTCTGTCTATCTATCTATTCATCTGTCTATCTGTCTGTCTGTCTATCTATCTGTCTGTCTGTCTATCTTGTTAGTTAATATTAAATCTCTGTGATTATCTATAGGTTACAGTGTTATGTGATGTAATGTGTCATGTCATGTAATGTTACGTTATGTTTTAAGTTATATTATGTGTTATATGCAGTATTTGTTAACTTATGTCATGTGTTATGTTGTATGTCATGTTTTGTGTGTTTGTGTTGTGTGGTGTTATATATTGTAATTTATGCCTTATGTTATATGTTTTGTTGTGTGTTCTGTTATATACTCTGTGTTATGTATCATGTTATGTGTGTCCTGGTCACAGCGAGTCCTGTGCAGTGTGTTCCGTCTGCAGTAGTGAGGGTTCTGCTCTGTTCTTTATTGCTCTCTAAAACACAGCAGCACACAGAGGAGATAAAGTCTCTCATGCATAAACCACCAGCCTGGGCTTTTAATTCACACAATAGCTTTTCCTCCAGAGCCCGTCAGCCTGTCCTCACATCACCCCGCTCTATAAATACGGCAGAGACTGAGGTCAGCTAGCGCGACCCAGCGCTAACCACAGGAGACACTTCCCTTATAATAAGCTAAATGGAGCCATCACTCGCTCTCCTTCCCCTGACCTGACATCATTGCATCTTTTATTGCTCATGTATCAGAAGTCACGTAGCTTTAGGACGCAATCAGCCCTGCAGAAACGCTAAAGAAGAGAAAGAAAAGAGAGACATGGAGACATTTGTACTTTTCAACCCTTCAGAATCTGGAGCTATTACCGCTGTTTTGATGTATTACCTCAACATATACAGTTACTTTAATTTTATTTACATTAGATTTGCATTCGGTATGGACAGGTTTGACTCTGCACTCTAAAAAACGACTATAAAACCGTAAAAAAGATGTTTTTTTCCTTCTGCAAAGCAACAATAATTAATATCATAATTTAATATCTCCTATTCTAACTAATGTGGTGGATTGAAAGTTTACAATCTGCTCTTTCCACACAATTTCTCCACTCGCTTCAATGCAAATATATGCAAATACACCAATCAGGCATAACATTATGACCACCTCCTTGTTTCTACACTCATTGTCCATTTTATCAGCTCCACTTATTATATAGGTGCACTTTGTAGTTCTACAGTTACAGACTGTAGTCCATCTGTTTCTCTGATACTTTGTTAGCCCCCTTTTACCCTGTTCTTCAGTGGTCAGGACCCCCATGGACCCTCACAGAGCAGGTACTATTTGGGTGGTGGATCATTCTCAGCACTGCAGTAACACTGATGTGGTGGTGGTGTGTTAGTGTGTGTTGTGCTGGTCTGAGTGGATCAGACACAGCAGTGCTGCTGGAGTTTTTAAACACTGTGTCCACTTACTGTCCACTCTATTAGACACTCCTACCTTGTCGGTCCACCTTGTAGATGTAAAGTCAGAGACGATAGCTCATCTGCTGCTGCACAGTTTGTGTTGGTCATCCTCTAGTCCTTCATCAGTGGTCACAGGACGCTGCCCACAGGACGCTGCCCACAGGACGCTGTTGGCTGAATATTTTTGGTTGGTGGACTATTCTCAGTCCAGCAGTGACACTGAGGTGTTTAAAAACTCCAGCAGCACTGCTGTGTCTGATCCACTCAGACCAGCGCAACACACACTAACACCAGTGTTCAAACCAGCGACCTTCCAGTCACAGGGCTGGTTCCCTAACCTCCAGCCCACGACTGCCCCCAGAAAGTTTATTTGAAAAAGGGCTGGTACAAAAAAACAGGATTAACACCAGACTAGGGGGGTTTCCATAAAGGAGGATTTGTCAGTTAGCCAGATAACATAAGCCTAAAGATGAGGACTGTCCAATGGGAATGTCCCTCAGCTCTTTTCCTATTGGACAGGCTTACTTTGGGCTTAAGTTATCTAGCTAAATTGAGAAATCCTGCTTTGTGGAACACCCCATGATCAAAATCCAGTAGAGAATAACACAATACATGACAGCAGGCGGAATCATAGTCATAAACAAGCGAGGGTCGAAAGCAAGACCTACTCACATACTGAGGGATCTTGGGAGTTGGAGTTCATAGTGAGGAAGCATGACATGCATGAGAGAAATGCTTTAGTCAGAGGATATTATTTACAGCCTACACTGATTAATCACACTAATAAAGTCATTTGTTTGCAGCGTGGATGGTTGCACCCATAGATATACATGCCTAGATGCCGTGTGGGATCCAGCTGGCACGTCAACGGCGCTGCCATTTTGGGGAGGTCAACATCACTGCTAGACTGCATTCAGTACCATTACAGAGCGGCAGTTTAAGGAAGATACGAAATTGGGGCACAGAGAACCTGCTGATGTGATTGTTTCTCCTCTGGTTTTATATTAAGCTTGTTTCATTTAATAGTCTATTCAGGATCTTAACTTTATGTAGTAGTTATTTATTCACAGTGATGGTTAAAGCTTTGTGATTTTTATTGATTATTTTTATTTTATTTATTGAGTATTAAGATTAGAAGTAATAATGAAGTTGTGGCTGATTTAATCCCGAGACTCTTCGTCTCTCAATACAAGTGAATCTGTTCACAAGTGGATATTGACCTCTCCAACATGGCGGACGCGCAGACGTATCGCCTCAGATAGAGAACAACAGGCAACGCGGCATCTAGGGATGTATGTCTACGGTTGCAAAATGGTTTAAAAATATGCATCTAGGGGGCGCCATACGAAGACAATAAAGACCACTTGACTTGAACATGTAGTAAAGAAGACATTAAGAGGACATTCATTTAGTCAGAAAATTAACATTTAATTCAAGAAAATAACACGAGACCCCTATGAGGTTCAATTCTGTCTCTTTTTTGGGGATCCCTTTACTCTTATGGGAGATCCATGACGCCCCACCACCATCTCAATTCGAACTGTTGGTTATCTTTAAAATAAAGTAAAGAAATAAAGTATTTTGCTCGGTTTGTTGGACGTCTACACCACACTGATGCTCACATATTCACAGTCAGGGTTTCCTTTAAGATGTTTTCGCTTCCCGAGATGGTAAATATGGCACTCGACAAAGAAAACGCGCTGATTTGCATTAAAAACAGTCTGGGAAAGCGAGGCGTCCCCAAACGGTCCTGTTTGTGGTAAACCCTCTGAGCTCCCATGAGGCCTAGCTTTCCAAACGGGGGGTTCTGCAGAAGAACTGATGACTCAGGAGGAGGAAGGGCGAGAGTAAGTTGATCAAACAGAGAGAGAGATAGAGAGAGACAGCGAAGAGATCAGCGAGACGGCGTCTAATCCATCACTGACGCTGATGTATGTACTGGAGACCTAAAGGAGCTTTGAATAATTCACAGCCCTCGAGCTGCCTGTGATCAGCCAGCGGCTTACGGAGCAAACAGAGAGAGAAAAGAGAGAGAAACGGGAAGAGGAGGAGTTTAACCCATTAATGAACCCATTCATTAAAACCCCTCAGTCTGTGTGTTCTTTGGTGTCCAATATAATATCATTTTATGATACGGAAAAAAAAATGGACATATGACTTTATTGCAGTTCATGCCAAAATACAGTCCAAACACTGACATGTGTTTCATGATATACTGACATATTAACCAAATATATTTTAAAAACACATTTATTATAAAATGTATGGGGAAATATTACATGTAGAAATGTACCATACAAAGGTAACTGTATGTAAACGTGTTTATGAAATATATGAAAATATCCAGAATCCTGTCTGATGCTCTTCACTGTCTGATACCTTTAGAAATGAATTTGTGTTCCAGTATCTTCATTTTAAATCTGATCAAATGATCCTTTAACAGGACAGAAGCGAGTGTTGTGGGTATTGATACTCTGTGAAAATGCAGTTATGATCTGATATCTTGTTTATGTGAAATACATTGTGTGTGAGAGTCTGACTGCAGACGTACATGGTTAATGTAAAGTACAGTGCAGATCACAGTACTTTAGTTACATCTGTAACCTTCATTACACTCAACTGAACACATAATAACTAATACTAATAAATGCATTTTAAAAATATATTTAACAAACAGTTTAAAAGGAATTAGACAAACATCGCTCATAATATTGGATGTGCCTGCCATTCTGCCGTTGTTTAGGCCATTCTGGGATGCGTTTAATCTCAAAACGTTGTGCACCGTTTTGCTACGGTTTCCGAGTTGAACGACATGTTTTGTTGAAACAATGTGAAACAGTTTGCAACAGGTTTTGAGGTGTGTTTCCTCTGGTTGGATGGCAGAGGAACACAAGGAAACCAAAGACACAAATGGAGAAAGACATGATGTTACAGTTGCAGGTGTTATTGTATGGGTAGCTTTCCTCATTTTTTAAAGCATTTCAACTTTATGATGTAGTTTTTTATATAATTAGCTTTGTTCATGTATTTAAACCCATTTCATCAGGCTCTGAAAATTATTTGAAAAGGGCACCAAGAATGGCTTTCTCAGCTGCAACAATCGCAACGCTCACATAACACAGCAGACTGTTCAACGCACCACCGTTTCCATTCACATACACACTTTACTACGTTTGGTCAGGGCTGATCGCAGCCCTGGAATCACAGAGTGGGCGTGGCTAAGTGCCAGAAGACCTGCCACTTTAAATCAGTTGACCACTAGATACCGAAAAAACGAAAGCAAAGACCAGCAAAATAAGCAATACATTTATATCAAAATGAGTACTAAACTTTTTGAAAAAAAAAGTTTTTTGTATTTGCATTAATACTCAGTATTTTGCTTGTGGATTTTATTATTTGCACAAAATTAACTACTTATGTATATAAGGTGGCAGTAAATTTAAGCTAGCACTGAATTTAAGGTGACAGTAGATTTAAGGTAGCACTGAATTTAAGGTGAATTTAATAGCAGTATCATTGAATAGCAGTGAATTTAAGGTATCAGGAAATTTAGGGTGGCAGCGAATTTAAGGTATCAGTTAATTTACAATGACAGTGAATTAAGATATCATTAGCAACGAATTGACATTGGTTTTAAGAGGCATTAAGGGAGCAGTGGTTTTAAAGCAGCAGAGTATGTAAAGTAGCAATTAATTCAAGGTAGCAGGAGGTGAAAGGTTGCAGTGAATTTAAGGTGGCGGTAAATTAAAGTGGCAGTAATTTTAAGGTGGCAGTAGATTTAATGTAGCACTAAATTTAAGGTGGCAGTGAATTTAAGGTAGCACTGAATTTAAGGTGTATGTATTTGCTGCAGAGCTCCGCATCCATAGCTTCACAAAACATATTCCGCTGTGTTTAAATCAGATTTGGTCTGGATTTAAAGTCTGTGCTGTTGTGTTTTAGATGCTCCCTCAGTTCATTTCCCACATGCTGCAATTTCCTCCCCATTCAATTCATCTCACGCTCCGCAAAACTTCATTTACTGCCGACCCACAGCTCATTAAGAATTCATACTGCTGAAACTAATATAGCTGTATTACACTATTCCACACAGCAGCACCGCTTACACCTTCCTAATTTATGGGGAAATTTTCAAAGAGGGGCAGGAATATGATATAAAATAGAAATGAGTTTTCAGCTTTGTCATGTATTTACACATTACAATAAACATAATGACAACATCAGGAAATCATATTAGTAAAGCAGTATTATTATGATTTCTGTCTTCATGCCTGATGCTAATGTTACTATTATTATTATTATTGTTACTCTTATTAATGTGCACTTACATACATATACAACCCCATTTCCATAAAAGTTGGGATGCTGTGAAAATGTAAATAAAAACTAAATTCAATAATGTGCAAATAATTGAAACCCTATATTTAATTGAAAAAAGTACAAAGACAACATATGAAGTGTTGAAACTGAGAAATTCTATTGTTTTTTAAAAAATATTTGCTCATTTTGAATTTGATGCCAAAAACACGTTCCAAAAAAGTTGGGACAGGGCAAGAAAAAGGCTGGTAAAGTTGTGTAATGGTAAAACAACTTAATTGGCAACAGGTCAGTAACATGATTGGGTATAAAAGAGCATCTCAGAGAGGCGGAGTCTTTCAGAAGTAAAGATGAGGAGGGGTTCACCACTCTGTGAAAGACTGCACCATCAAATAGAGCAACAATTCAAGAAGAACGTTTCTCAACATAAAATAGTAAAGAACTTTTGTTTTTCATCATCTACAGTACATAATATCATTAAAAGACTCTGGAATCTGGAGAAATCTCTGTATGTAAGGGACGAGGCCAAAAACCAGTATCTTTGGGCCCTCAGGCAGCACTGCATTAAAAACAGACATGATTCTGTAGTGGAAATCACTGCATGGGCTCAGAAACACTTCTGAAAACCACTGTCTGTGAAAACAGTTCATCACTGCATCCACAAATGCAGGTTAAAACTCTAAAACACAAAGAAGAAACCAAGTATAAACAGGATCCAGAAACACTGCCACCTTCTCTGGGCCTGAGCTCATTTAAAATGGACTGAGGTGAAGTGGAAAAGTGTCCTGTGGTCTGACGAATCAACATTTGAAATTCTTTTTGGAAATCATGGACACTGTGTCCTCCAGGCTAAAGACCACTCAGCTTGTTATCAGTGCACAGTTCAAAAGCCAGTATTCATGATGGTATAGGGGGCATTAGTGCACATGGCATGGGTGACGTGCACATCTGTGAAGGCACCATTAATGCTAAACGATATATACATGTTTTGGCAACATATGCTGCCATCCAGACGACGTCTTTTTCAGGGAAGGCCTTGATTATTTCAGCAAGACCATGCCAAACAACATTCTGCATGCATTACAGCAGCATTGCTCCGTATTAAAAGAGTCCGGGTGCTAAACTGACCTGCCTGCAGTCCAGACCGGTCACCACTGATAACATTTGGCGAATTATGAAATGAAAAATATGACAAATGAGCCTCTGAACTGTTGAGCAGCTGAAATCCTGTATCAAACAAGAACAGAAAACATTTCACTCTCCAAACTACAGCAGTGTCTCCTCAGTTCCCAAACGCTTACAGAGTGTTGTTAAAGAAGAGGTGATGAAACACAGTGGTAAACAGGCCCCCGTCCAACTTTTTTGGAACGTGTTGTTGGTGTCAAATTCAAAATGTGCACATATTTTTCAAAAAACAATAAAATTTCTCAGTTTTAACATTTGATATGTTGTCTTTGTAGTATTTTCCTTTTAAAATAAGGTTTACATGATTTGCAGATCATTGCATCCTATTTTAATTTACATTCTACATAGCATCCCAACTTTTTTGGAAACATATTTATTTGTCATACATTGTCATAAATTGCAAATATATATGAGATAAATGCATTTGGAATATATTTTTTTCCATATAGGATCAAACACTAATTATTTTTCCACAGTTCGTTTTCAAATACAGCATATAAATGTTTTACAAACTCTTGTGTTTTGTTGTGTTTGTTTTTTGGCAATAAAGATGCACGCATGTCATCATAAATGCAATTTAAGATTAGTAAGTGTCCATTTTACCTGAAAATAGAACCCCCTTTAGGAGAAAAGAGGAGATAAACATCAGCGTTTCACTGTGAGAAGTTCTGGTGATGAGGGAGAAAAGCGGGAGTTCTCCTTCTGCACTGACAGACTGCTGAGAGAGTTCTGTGATCTAGAACAGAGCTGTATAAGAAAACGATGAGATCTCACTCTTTTCTCATGGGGATATTATTCAGCTGGGCTGAGATGAGCCAGACACTGAAGAGTTAATCCTCTGCTGCAGGCTGAATAGGTGGATGTATGTAAATGCATTGGTATTTGTGACATCACAAAAACAGTCCATTCAAAATGGGCTGTTTCTGCAGCTTTGGGTCCATATAAGGAGAAACTGAAGAGTTTTGAAACTTTAATACAAGTTAACTTATAAAACAGATAATTCCAGTCCTAAACTCTGATTGGCCGAGCCGCGTTCAAAGCCGCTGTAAAATCCACGATATACCCACCCCGACCGCCTCACAGCGACTGAGCACTGTATCACTGCGCCACAGCATGAAAATCATTTCTGCTGTTAATGGATTAGTCTTTGACTCTAATGCTGATTGCATGGAGCACCGAGTGCAGTGATGCAGTAAGAACCAGATTTTTTAAAACTGAGGGGCTGATAGCTAACAGGCTAAAAGATAGCAAACATGCTAAACAACCCCATCATTAATATCACAGGCTTGAATTAAAGTACTCACGATACGATTCACTGAAAAACTGCAGTATAAAAATCTAAAGAACGTCACTTGAATGTTTTACACACTTCAAATGTCGGTGTTTCAGTCAGAAGTAGCATCAAACCCAGGTGAGTCCCAAACGGCTCTGTACTCCCTAGATAAATAGTGAGCTGTGTAACATTAAGTTTAGAAATTCTAGCTTCTGCTGTCAAATAGTCACTACCTGTCGATTGTGAATGTGGATGAATCCCAAATGACCATTTTTAGTGATATTTTGCTCTGTTGGGCTGCAGGAGTCAGTATTTAAACTCCTACGTAGTGCACTATGTAGGGAGCAGGGAGCCGTTTGAGATTCAGCCACAGTTTGAGAAAAGTGGTGTTGTCAGACTGGCAGAGACTCGCAGTTGTGATTTGGTGACCAAAAGTACTTATAAACTGAAAGTTTCTGCATTAAACAGTGCTGAGTTATCATATGTTCACTGTTATACAAAAAAAAAGCTTTAAAAATCATGAAATGTCTGCAGTTTACAGTGATTAGTGACTGAACGTTCTTCTCCTCATTCAGCGGTCAATGGTTACTTAGCAATGATACCGTACTCTAAAGGAACTACATTTCTTGGTGGAATACTTGTTTATGTGGATTATTATTAATAATAACCTAAATAATGATCTAAAACAGTGTGCATTTTAATATATTTTGTGTTGGCTGTTTTATAAAAGCAATAAGCCACTCGAGGCAGAGGGTTACTGTGATTTTATCACGGGGAACAGAGTTTTACTCCGCTTTGAGTCGTGCCAAAGAACCCTTCCTGATAAAATCACAGTAACCCACGGCCTCTTGTGGCTTATTGCTTTAATAAACCACTACAGACCCTCTGTACTGATCTGCAGAGCGTTTGATCTGATGGCCTGATAGCAGATGATTATGCAGGTTTTCTCTCTCTGTCCTGAGCCGGGTTCCTGAGCTCTCTCGGTGGAGTTCTACACACAGACATGCCAGAGTGATGATGTCAGAGAGACTCAGCACAGACTGATCACAAACACACATGGAGAGAGTCTGGAGAGGCCATTAAGTACAAGTTATTCATTGTTCAGTGACAGAAAAAGAGGAGAAAACATATTAAATGGAAAATTACACAACGACTAACTCTAGTTGTGTGAGTCAGTGAGTCACTCTTTACCTTTATTCCAGCTTCCATTCTTTTCAGGAGACTCACTTTCAGTTCCTCAAAGAATCTGCAGACACACCTCCAAAGTTCAGTCTTGGAAGTTGGTTCAGTATTTTCTGCTTTTTGGGATCCAAGTTATACCACTGCCCAAGCAACACCTTGGCAACCGCCTGGGATACCATAGCAACAGCCTGGCAACCACCTTAGATTCCACAGTAATGGCTTAGCAACATCTAGGATAACATAGCAACACCTTAGCCACCACCTGGGATGTCATAGCAATAGCCTAGCAACACCTTAGCAACCACCTAGGCTACCATAGCAACAGCCTAACAACACCTTAGCAACCACCTGGGATAACATAGCAAGACCTTAGACACAACCTGGGATGCCATTGCAACAGCCTAGCAACACTTTAGCCACCACCTAGGATACCATAGCAACAGCCTAGCAACCACATGAGATTCCACAGTAATGGCCTAGCAACACCTGGGGTAACACAGCAACACCTTAGCCACTGCCTGGGACAAAATAGCACCACCTTAGCAACCACCTGGGATAACATAGCAACAGCCTAGCAACACCTTAAGAACCGCCTGGGATACCATAGCAACAGCCTAGCAACACCTTACGAACCACCTGGGATAACATAACAAGAGCTTAGCAACCATCTGGGATACTAAAGCAATAGCCTAGGAACACCTTAACAACCACATGGGATACCATAGCAACAGCCTAGCAACACCTTACGACCACCTGGGATAACATAACAAGAGCTTAGCAACCATCTGGGATACTAAAGTAATAGCCTAGGAACACCTTAACAACCACATGGGATGCCATAGCAACAGCCTAACAACACCTTAGCAACCACCTGGGATACCATAGTAACAGTCTAACAACACCTTAGCAACCACCTGGGATAACATAGCAAAACCTTAGCCACCACCTGGGATGCCACAATAATGGCATAGGAAACATCTTAGCAACCACCTGGGTTACCACAGCAACATCTTAGTAACCACGTGGGATAGCAACAGCCTAGCAACACTTTAGCAATCAACTGGGATACCATAGCAACAGCCTATCAACACCTTACGAACCACCTTGGATACCTAGCAACAGCCTAGCAGCCACCTGGGATAACATAACAAGAGCTTAGCAACCACCTGGGATACCATAGTAACAGCCTAGCAGCCTCCTGGGATAACATAGCATCACCTTAGCCACCAACTGGAATGCCATAATAATGGCCTAGCAAACATCTTAGCAACCACCTAGGGTACCATAGCAACAGCCTAACAACATCTTAGGAACCACCTAGGATTCCCAAACACATTCAGTGGTGTTGAGGTCTGGACTCTGGGGCGGTCAGTCCATCGTTCAGCTTCTTTGTTTGATGTGTCCGTCTCCTTTTCTCAGTGAGGTTCTTCTTGATCAGCTACACATCCTTTCAGACCCACAGCGCTGAGTCGTCTTCTCACAGTGGAAGGATGGACAGAAACACCTGTGGATGTTTTCAGATCTGATCAGCTTGATTTTCTCCTCTCTCTCAGAGATGAAAGCTTTAAGTGCTGTTTATCTGATGGGGGCAGTTTTGGGGTCGACCAGCTCTTCCAGGTGATTGTTAGGAGCCCCATTTTCCCTGGAGCTCTTTCTTTTTAAAGTAAAAGACTTTGAAGTAATATGTAAACATATACTTTTATCCAAAAGTTTAAAAACATACTATTCACACATTCCATGTACAGAAACTAAACTTCATTAAACTTTTCTTTCTGTTATGTCACAAAATCTAATACATTTACATATAAGCACCTATTCAGCCCACAGCAGTTTAGCCCCACCCACTCGTACTCAAGTTATAAGGAGTGTTTTGGCCTTTTTGAATGAGGCACAATACAGGGCAGCCAATCAGAACAGAGCTCAACAGCTAGTTTAATTCTGGTGATGTAGTATATGGAATTAGGCCCTTTAATCACCAATCAGTGGATTGTTGAGTGGAATATCTTATATCTAGTCCCATCACAAACCATCACAAATATCTCCTGAGTAATAAAGAATCATTTTTTTAATATAATTGCTGTTTTGACTGAAAATTAAATAAATGAAGAATGATATGTTATAGTATGTAATATTTACAAGGTAAGCAGTTACACTGAATTATTTAAGCGATGATCCGCTGCAGGCCGAGTGTTATTCTGCATTAACATGTTGCCGTTGAAAAAGCTGTCGTTCATACCTCATAAATGTTGCCATGGAGATAAGATGACTGAAATAACAGTGGCCTAAAATTTGAGAAAGCAAACCCTTGGTGGAACGTTCCATTGATTTTCCCACATTTAAGGGGTGTTGTTAGTTACATTACTTGTGGCCTACAGCACATTATTATATTTATAAAACATCCACAATATACAATATGATAAAATGCACCAATATTCAATAAACTATTAATAACAATATACAGGCTATTGCTAAAAATTAGCTTGTTTACAGTGGGCTATAGCAACAGTGCAGTCTGATCATAAAATGAGAGTTTTATCATTTATATATTATTCACCAGCTTCATATTTGCCGTATCTGTACGATCAAACTCACATCTGGTACACACTTAAAACAGATGGTTCTTCAAGGGTTCTTTAGTAAAGGAGATGGTTCTAAATAGAACCATAAAATGTATATAGAATCAGATTGGTTCTTCAGATTGATGGAGAATGTGTTGTAGATGGCACTTTCTATATAGCACCAAAAATGGTTCTGCTGTTCTGCACAAACTTGACATTATAGCAAATAATAATTTGTGTTCATGATTATATACAGAACGTATACTAAAGAACCCTTGAAGAACCATCTTCTTTAAGTCTGTAGGAGTGTTTGAAAACCGAAGGTCTAACAGCTTTAAAAATACTCATTTGCTGTTTCACAAATGCAAGTTATAAAACTCTATCATGCAAGAAGAAACAGGATCCAGAAACACCGCCGCCTTCTCTGGGCCCGAGTGTGGTTCTGCGCCCTTCCTCACATTAACTGAGATCTTCCTCGTCTCCTCTTCTGTAAAGTCTCTGTTCTAGTGCGGTTCTGCGCTCTTCCTCACAGTAACTGAGATCTTCCTCGTCTCCTCTTCTGTAGAGTCTCTGTTGTAGTGCGGTTCTGCGCTCTTCCTCACAGTAACTGAGATCTTCCTCGTCTCCTCTTCTGTAGAGCCTCTGTTCTAGAGCGGTTCTGCGCTCTTCCTCACATTAACTGAGATCTTCCTCATCTCCTCTTCTGTAGAGTCTCTGTTCTAGTGCGGTTCTGCGCTCTTCCTCACAGTAACTGAGATCTTCCTCGTCTCCTCTTCTGTAGAGTCTCTGTTCTAGTGCGGTTCTGCGCTCTTCCTCACAGTAACTGAGATCTTCCTCGTCTCCTCTTCTGTCTTCAGTGTGAGAAATGAGGAACAGTCACTCTTCACTCCAAACTCTTGGGAAACTGGGCGAGTTTTCAGATTTTCAGATCTGCTGCAGCTCATTGTAAAGTTTTTAGAGGAATCCGGGCAGAGTTACAGTTTCTAGGCTATGTCTCACCAACTGGGTGAGCCAGTCTCCTACAGCGCCACCCTGAGGCAGAGCAGTGCTGCAGCTCTAGTTAGCTAAGAACACCAGAGACAGAAGCTGATTGTGGGAGTAGCAGATAAACAATCAGCTTCACTGAATCTGGATTTGAGGGTCTATTTTTCTCTGTCAGCATAAGAATTTTGATTTTGAGACATTCAGGGGATCCAAGAGGTTAATTAGGGGGTCCTGGACCCCCCAGGACTCCCTCTATTTTGCACGTCAAACATTAATGTAACAAGACTTTTTTACAAACTGATTGTGGTCCATTTCTATTGGTCCATTCATCACACAGTGTAAAGAACAGCTGAAGTTTACAAATGTATGTATAATAAATGATGTAAAATAATAACAAATAAAGCTGGTTTTGTTCCGAGAGCAGTCAGATTTATCAGATATGAGTTGGCTTTGTTAACGCAGCCGTCCTGTTCTTCTCTGCAGACGACTAATAGAGTCAAAACTAAAAAAATACCCAGTATAAATCTTAATTAGTCTGAATTAAAGCGGAGTAAAGTGAAGCGGGAGCGATTAGCCGTAGCTCGAGGCTTCCTCTCGGCCTTGTTATAAACCCCAGAGTGCCGCTCGAAACAAAACCATTATCGACTTCATTCCTTCCTCCGTCTCAGTTCTCCCTCAGAGGACGACTCATTTTACATGTACAATTAAAAAAATGACCGCTTTCCATCAGTTTAAACAGACTTAACATACGGAGAGAGAGAGAGAGAGAGAGAGAGAGAGAGAGAGAGAGAGAGAGAGAGAGAGAGAGGGTAAATAGAAAGACAAAGAGGATAGAGGGAGGGGGAGAGAGAGAGATTGACAGCAAGATGGTAACAAAAAAATGGAAATAAGGAAGGAAAGAGAGAAAGAGAGAAAAAGACAAATGACAGAAAGTGAGAGGAAAGACAGAATGAGACGACAGAAAGAGACAGATGGGGTAAAGAGAAAGAGAGAGGGGATAAGGATAGAAAGAGAAAGAGAGAAGGAAAGAGAAAGAAAAGAGAGATACACGGGGAGAGAGAAAAGAAAGAGAATGACAGTGAGAGAGAAGGAGACTGAAGGAGAGAAAGAAAGTATGAGAGAGTGAGAGAGCAAGAGAGTGTAAAAGGGAGACAAAAAGAAGGAGGAGGAGAAAGGAAAGAGAGAGACAGAGTAGATAGAGAGAGTGACAGAGTAAGAGAGAGAGAGAGGGTAGAGAGAGAGAGAGAGAGAGATTGACAGCAAGATGGTAAGAAAGAGAAAAGGAGATAAGGAAATAAAGAGAGGGAGAGAGACAAAGAGAAATGAGAGAAAGAGATCAAGAAAGAGGGGCTAAGGAGAGAGAGGAGAGGGATAGAAAGAAAGAGTAGGATGGAGAGAGAGAGAGAGAGAGAGAGAGAGAGAGAAAGAGAGGGATGAAGCTGTCCTCCGTGTTGGCAGGATGATGAAGGTGTAAAGGAGCAGTCAGAGCTGAAAAGAGCCGAACAAAACAAACCGGCAAATCAGAGCCGCACAGCTGACACAACACATTCAGTACCAGGAGAGAGAGAGAGAGAGAGAGAGAGAGAGAGGGAGAGAGAGAGAGAGAGAGGGGGAGAGAGAGAGGGAGAGAGAGAGAGAGAGAGGGAGAGAGAGAGAGAAATAAATAGCTTGTTTTCTGCTTAGTCCATCTGTTTTTTCTGCATACTTTGTTAGCCCCCTTTTACCCTGTTCCTCAGTGGTCAGGACCCCCATGGACCCTCACAGAGCAGGTACTATTTGGGTGGTGGATCATTCTCAGCACTGCAGTAACACTGACGTGGTGGTGGTGTGTTAGTGTGTGTTGCGCTGGTATGAGTGGATCAGACACAGCAGTGCTGCTGGAGTTTTTAAACACTGTGTCCACTCACTGTCCACTCTATTAGACACTCCTACCTTGTCAGTCCACCTTGTAGATGTAAAGTCAGAGACGATAGCTCATCTGCTGCTGCACAGTTTGTGTTGGTCATCCTCTAGTCCTTCATCAGTGGTCACAGGACGCTGCCCACAGGACGCTGCCCACAGGACGCTGTTGGCTGGATATTTTTGGTTCTCAGTTTTTACTGCAGTACCGATTTTAATCACCTGCTGTCAGTATCACTGATGTTGTTCCTTTAATGTGATTAATCTTCACCTCCGTGCTTTAACAACAGCATCCTCCTCTTCCTCCTCCTCCTCCTCCTCCTCCCCTTTCTTCTCCTCTTCCTCCTCCTTCTCTTTCCCCTCTTCCTCCTCCTCCTCCTCTCTCTTCTTCCTCTTCCTTCTCCTCTTCCTCCTCCCTCTTCTTTCTCCTCTTCCCCTTCTCCTCTTCCTCCTCCTCTTCTATTTCTCTTCCTCCTCTTCTTCCTCCTCCTTTTCCTCTTCTTTCTCCTCCATCTCCTCCTCTTCTTCTTTGTGTTCCTCCTCTTTTTCCTCTTCTTTCTCCTCCACCTCCTCCTCCTCTTCTTTGTGTTCCTCCTCTTCTTCCTCCTCTTTCTCATCTTCCCCCTTGTCTTCTTCCCCTTCCTGTCCTCCTCCTCCTCTTTCTCCTCCTCTGCCTCCTCCTCTTCCTCCTCCTTCTCTTCCTCTTCCTCCCCCTTCTGTTCCTTTTCTCTTCCTCCTCTTCCTCCACCTCCTCTTCCTTCCCCTCCTCCTCTTCCTCCCCTTTCTTTTCATCCTTCTCCTCTTCTTTGTCCTCCTCCTTCTTTTCCTCTTCCTCTTCCTGCTCTTTGTCCTCTTCCTCCTCCTCCTCCTCCGTCACTGCTGTGGACAGGTTATTAATGTGAGTAGTTGTTGTGCGTTGTTGCACTAATGATCACACCTCCCTGTCGCACTAATGAGCCGCTTCACTCGGCATAAATATTTACTCACCCCGTTAGCGCGGTGCAGCACACCTGTGGTAATATTACCCACGAGGCCGTGCAGTCTTCCAGCACGCCTCCCTCTCTCTGTTGTTCTGGCAGATCTGAAGGCTTTGAGGAGCTGCAGAGGGAACTGAGATCAAACCCAATAAGGCCCGTCTTTCATCTTCTTACAACACAATCTAATGAAAACGCAGCGAGAGCGCCGGAGAACCGGCTCTGCATCACGACGCAGACGCCATGTTACCACTTAGAACATCCTTTATTCCTTTATTTCCCCCTTTTTTCTCTTCATCCTGCTTATTTTGTTGCTTTTGTGCCACTGAGCGTTTACTGAGTGTTAACCACTACAAATTCAAGCAGTGCTAATGTTCTACACATTTGATGGTTCTTCAAGGGTTCTTTAGTATAGGCAACCATGAGTTCTGTATAGAACCATTTTGTGGTTCTCTGCATGGTAAAATAGTTTTTTTCAGATTGATGGAGAATGTGTTGGATAAGGTTCTATATATCACCAAAAAGGGTTCTGCTATAGTTACGATGTCAAACTTCACTCTTAAAAATTATGGTTCTTCAAGGGTTCTTTACTAAAGAAAATGGTTCTACACAGAATGTGAACACTCAAAGAACCCTTTGCATGATTAAAGCATTCTTTGCATCATGAAAGGGTTCTTTAATTGATGAAAAGTATGCATGAATGTGCTATAGATGAAAAAGGGTTCTATATAGCATCCAAAAAGGTTAGAACCAACCATTTTCAACGAGGTTCTATATAGAATCATATGCAACACATTCTCCATCAATCTGAAGAACCATTTCTCCAGGCAAAGAACCAATAAAGCGTGAAATGGTTCTATATGACTGATTTTATTTATTTCCACGACATGTTGGTAGTGATTGTATCCGGTGCAACAAGACGGAATTCAACTCTGTTGTAGAACAATAAACACATTAATTATCTTTTTACCTCTTTTCGGCGAATGGTTTACTTCAGTGATAGATTAAACAATGTAAATGGAAATTATGCTAATATGCTAATTTATTTGATTTGTTGTATTTTATTTGGATGTCTAAAATGTGTATAAAAATGAAATAAGTGGAACAGGTTCACTGGGATATTGTAGGAATTTGTGATTTTGTGCCAGTGATCATTTACATAAAGCTAACTGACTAAAATACAATCAGGGTTAACATGCTAGCTGATACATGCTAATAACGCAGCCCTTTAAACACAGACTAACTGACATTATATTACTAGCCATTTTTGTGTAGAATAGCATAAACCAGTTTAGACTATACAAATTATCATAAACCAGTTTAGACCAACATAGACCATCTTAGACTAGCATCAACCATTTTAGACCAGCATAAACCATCTTAGACTATACAAAACCAGTTTAGACTATGTAAACTATCATAATCCAGTTTAGACTACTAAACATTACATAACCAGTTTAGACCATCATAAAACAGCTTAGACTGGCATAAACCAGTTTAGACCAGCATAAACCAGTTTAGACCAGCATAAACCATCTTAGACTACATAAACCAGTTTAGACCAGCATAACCAGTTTAGACTATATAAACAGCTTAGGCCGGCATAAACCATCTTAGACTAGCATAAACCTGTTTAGACCAGTATAAACCATCCTAGACTAGCATAAATCAGTTTAGACCAGCATAAACCATCTTAGATTACATATAACCATGTTTAGACCAGTATCAACCACCTTAAACCAGTTGAACCGGCATAAACCATCGTAGACCATCAGAAACCAGTTTAGACCAGCATAAACCAGTTTCAGTGCAGCATAAGCAGAAAATAAGCTATTTATTTCTCTCTCTCTCTCTCTCTCTCTCTCTCTCTCTCTCTCTCTCTCTCTGTCTCTCTCTCTCTCTCTCTCTCTCTGTCTCTCTCTCTGTCTGTCTCTCTCTCTCCTCTCTCTCTCTCTCTCTCTCTCTCTCTGCTGTATGAAGCTCACTGACTGTATCATAACAGCTGCTCACCCCGCCGAGCTGCTAATTCATTCATCCGTTAGCCGAAGGTTAAGAGGTACAGATAGCATGAAGGATTAATGTGTGAGGCAGCAGCTTCTATTGCTTAAAGGTCATACTGGTGTTCACGGTACAAGAGAGGATCCATTAAATTTGCCTCGCGGCTCACTGAGACGAGGAAACTGACTCTCTTCATAGCAACAGTGACACCAGCGCCGTCCAATAGGACTTTTATGGCTACAGTTATGGAACCATAAACAAATGAAATAATCACAGAGACAGAGAAATAACGTTTCCTTCAGCGTTTAAACTGAATTTAGTGCTGTTTTAGAAGAACTCCATTCTCACTGTACTGTATCTCACTGTAAAAGGGCAGAGTAACACGAAATTAAGACTTACAGCACCATCTGGTGGCTGAAAGTGGAGCTGCACTATTACATAACTGCCACGCTTTGTGTTGCATTATTAATGTTAGCTGCAGCCCAAACTCTGCATGCCATGTATTGTGTATTTGGCAGCTGATGATGACGTCATTTTAGGTGTTTGTGATGTCACAAAAGACAATGCATTAACCTACACAATCATACACAAAAGTTTATGCACCTACAGTTAAAATAGCCCCACCCATTCAGCCTTCAGAAGATTAGCCCCACCCATTCAGCCTTCAGAAGATTAGCCCCACCCATTCAGCCTACAGCATTTTAGCCCCACCCATTCAGCTACAGCAGTTTAGCCCTGCCTATTCAGCCTACAGCAGTTTAGCCCCACCCATTCAGCTACAGCAGTTTAGCCCTGCCTATTCAGCCTACAGCAGTTTAGCCCCACCCATTGAGCCTACAGCATGAAGTTCAGCCCACATTGAAGTTATAGCATCAAAATGTACAAATAAAAACAGCCTTTTTTCCTCTGTTATAAACTTTCATGTGGATGATAAACTTAATGTATTAATATACATTATTAATATATAATATATTTAAGCCTAAAAGAGACTTTTTTATGGAATGCCTTCTTTAATAAAGTTCTAAGTAACAGATCTCCTTATTTTTACTTATATCATCCGAATATCTTTACCATCTTTAGTAATTTGGTCAGTTCTGTTAATATTTTTGGCTACAACTACAGAAGTGAGTAATCAGGGTCGTCTGCAGTTAAAGCGTCTCTCTCAAGGTCACTAATGACGAGTTCACACTGCATGTAGTGTGTCCGTGGCTTAAGGCACCTGGACGTCATTAAATGGGCCTGAACTGGTCAACTCATGATTCATCAGTAAAATCACTCTGACCGCTGGGCTAACTTTAGCTCTGGCTTCATCAGGGCCAGTTCTGAAGGTTACACAGCCCTCCAGAACTTCATGCTTATACACTCACTGTCCACTTCTTTAGGTCCACCTCCTTGTTTCTACACTCATTGTCCACTTTATCAGCTCCACTGACCATATAGTTTCACTCTGTAGTTCTACAGTTACAGACTGTAGTCCATCTGTTTCTCTGCCTACTCTGTTAGCCCTGTTCTTCAGTGGTCAGGACCCCCATGGTCCACTTGCATCAGCACAACACACACTAACACACCACCACCACGTCAGTGTCACTGCAGTGCTGAGAATGACCCAGGCTAAAAGCTGGATCTTTAGCATTAGCTAGAAGACAACTGTCAACCTAGCCTGGTTAGCTTAAGGAGCCTTACATTATAGCTAATTAAATTCCAGGTATTCCAAGTGGTTGCTATGGTGTTGCTAAGTGGTTGCTATGGTAACTGTGGTGGTTGCTATGGTGCTGCTATGGTATTCCAGGATGTTCCTAGGGAGTTCATAGGTGGTTGCTATGATATCTAAAAACGGTTATACAGCACCAAAAAGGGTTCATCTACTGTTACGATGTCAAGCTTGACACAAAAGAAGAACCCTCTATGGTGCTATATGAAACCCTTTAAAAAAGGTTCTCTATAGAACCATCAACAGCACATTCTCTATTAATCTGAAGAACGATTCCACCATGTAAAGAACCCCTTTAGTCATGCAAAGGGCTCTTTGAGTGTTCATGGTTCTATATAGAACCATTTTCTATACCAAAGAACCCTTGAAGAACGGTCTTTTCTAAATGTGTATGTAGTAACTAAACGTTCTTCTGTGATCTGCACTGTACTTTACATTAACCATGTACGTCTGCAGTCAGACTCTCACACACAATGTATTTCACATAAACAAGATATCAGATCATAACTGCATTTTCACAGAGTATCAATACCCACAACACTCGCTTCTGTCCTGATAAAGGATCATTAGATCAGATTTAAAATGAAGATACTGGAACACAAATTCAGTTCTAAAGGTATCAGACAGTGAAGAGCATCAGACAGGATTCTGGATATTTTCATATATTTGATAAACACGTTTACATACATTTATTTTTGTTTGGTACATTTCTATGTGTAATATTTCTCCATACATTTTAAAAATAAATGTGTTTTTCAAATATATTTGGTTAATATGGCAAAATATTCTGAAACACATTTTATTGTTTGGAGTGCGTTTCAGCATCGACTGCAGTGTGTTTGAAATATATTTCAAATATATATAAAATACAAGCCCATATTTTTTTTCATATGGGGGTACATCCAGTCTTTATGTTTACAAACATTCTGAGTTAGTTTTTGATGTCAGATTTCTATATAATCCTTCTGCTCACACCCACAGTCAGTATTTCCGCTGAGCCGAGGTGCTTTACTGCGCCTCTGAAAGGCCTCACACGGGCCTTTTTTAATGGAGCGTATAAACCTACACAAGAGGAGCTGTAAAAAGGCACTGACGCCCAACAGCAAGTCATCAAACTCAGTTTAGCTCGAGCTGCAGCTGTGACACGGTGCTTTATCTAATGTGTTAAAGTGCACAGAGCTTTCCTAAAGCAAGAAGCCTCTCACATTCACTGTGTCTCAGGGCTTAATGCTCTGTGTGTATGGAGATGAGGCTTTGCTCCAACACTGGCTGTGTTTACATGCAGAGATTCAATACATTCCGATTACAGATTCAGACGGAGGTGTTTATTCTCACTCTACTCAACAATCTGATGGAAAATGATGTTACCATGACAACCAGTATCACGTGAGTCCAGTCAGAGTGAGCTGAGCAGCAGTGAGCAGCGCTTGTGTTTTTAATAGCTTTAAAACGATGTCAGACTCAGGAAAACGTCCTTCACACGTCCTTATTAAAGAAGGCCGAGAGGAAGACGTCGTGTTCTGAGACACATAAGCTGGACGTCCGTCCCACCGCCGTCTTTTAAAGATCAGAGCATAAACTTCGTCTCCTCTGCAGACCAGTTTCTGCTCCGCCATGTTGAACGGTATAAACTTTCACTATGACGGGACGAACATGATCAGAACGGACTTAAACTTTCCGATAGGGAATGTAATCAGATACAGGCGTTTACACGGATATTATTCTTCTATTTAACGGATTATTTACAGGATTACCCACCTCGATCAGTCGGATAGACACTGTATTCAGAATGGCCTCAATCAGACTAGACTATTCCGACTGATTGAGACTGATAGACTATTCCGAGGTGTTTACATGGACTTATTCTATTCCGATTGAGCTATTATTTGGTTTCCGTTTACTTGCAAACTACAAGTAATCTGATCCAAAATGAAGAGCATGCGTAGAGAACCACTTAGAGTAGATGTTACCATGACAATGAGCATCACGTGAGGTACTATGTACTTTTTTTTGTAAAGGTCTTTCAGTGAAACCTAAATGAATATTTTTGGAGGAGCCTGTTAACCTATTAGTCTGTTCATCTATCATCGCAGACATAATTAAACAAAACCTGTCACTTCATATGAACTTAATTTGGAACATCAAACATTTCATTTTACTTTGTATACGTGGAATTTGTAATTCCAAACACTGTGTATTAGAGAGATCCTCCTGGTGTGGGTCTCTTCTCATTCAGTCATAAAAACAAAAGTGATTTGAGTGCTAATAGCGCCCACTTGTGGGGAATGTTTCGACTGCTATACCTGTTTTTTTAATGACCATAATTTTCATTCACATCACAAACCAATCACTTAGCCAGTTTATAGAGAATGTACTTTTGAATCAATTCATTTTTTAATCAAGTAATAGAGCTTAGTCGAGTAATTGAGACAGCCTTGTATATGATGAATTATACTAGTTGTGCTAACTAGCAAAGTAAAAAATGACCTAAAAGGCAGTGTTTATAGAAAATAATGCCCAGAAATTGATTCCGTAGAAATATGAAGCCCTAATTACACAGAATCTGATTTTTACTTATGAAAAAAGGAACATCAGGTTTTCAAAATGAATAAATTAATGCTGTCTTTCACATCAAGTCCAAAACCGATGGTCTGCGACTGCTTTTGTGTCAGAGCCTGCATTGCATGAGTGCATTAAAAATCAGCCTGACCAATCAGAGCTTGGTTGTCATGGTTGCAGCTTAGACAAACATACATCAAGATGCCGGAGTGATTTGTAGCAAAGCATAACAGCTTAAACGACAAATACGCTGATTAAAAATGTGCAGATTAAAGAAAATTTATGGCAAAGTCTGGGAATTACGGTGAATACATTACAGCAACTGTATAAAGCTGTTCTTTTACTCTATCTAAGTTGATCCTAGTCTGTTCATGTTTATGAAGAACAACAACCTATTAGCTTCCGTCGCTAATGACCACGACTTTATAATGAGAGGAGCAACAGGCAGAGGCAAAGCTTCGAATTTCCCCACTGACACGCAAAAATACCTTCAGAATCGCTGGTTATTCAGCTTCGGCTCCTGTATGAGTCGATCTTGTATGAGGTGTGTGTTGTTCAGTGTGTTAGATCTCTACAGAGCTAGCGCTGAGAGGTTACTCATGTCCAGCATGATTTTTTCCTCTTTCCATCCTAGATTAATCCTGTGCAGAGTGGATTAATGACTAGGCCTCTGCACTGCTCCGCTGGTGCCCACAATGCATATCAATCCCATTCTCCATCCCAGAGTGCCTCTTGTAGGAAAATGTAGCATAACTACTTAATTTACTCAAATAGTGGCTTTATAATGAGAGGAGCAACAGGCAGAAGCAGAGCAGTGAATTTCCCCACTGACACGCAAAAATACCTTCAGAATCACTGGTTATTCAGCTTCGGCTCCTGTATGAGTCGGTCTTGTATGAGGTGCGTGTGTTGTTTAGTTTCAGTGCTACTCAAAGTGCATTTGTCTTCCTCTTCCATCTTCTTCCAGCATTTTCAGAGTGTTTAGACAAAACTTTCTCAGACTTGGTGTGAAGATCTCACTACGTTAAAAATCACATTCATTTTTTCCGCTTGAAAAAAACAAAACATCTCTCCAGAGCTAGCGCTGAGAGGTAACTCATGTCCAGCGTGGCTTTTTCCTCTTTCCATCCTAGATTAATCCTGTGCAGAGTGGATTAATCACTAGGCCTCTGCACTGCTCTGCCGGCACCCACAATGCATATCAATCCCATTCTCCATCCCAGAGTGCCTCTTGTAGGAAAACGTAGCATAACTAATTCATTTCCTCAAACAGTGGCTCAATCATTCAAACTAATCAGCTTTAGAGCACCAGCCACATCCACAACTCATGATTTCCACATTTCCGTTCGCAAAATAGAGTTCATTCGAGCTCATTTGGGTTGCTAATGTGCTCCGCCTTCCTCTCTGGATACAAACAGTTCTGTTTGCAGTCGGGTGACGATGCCGAATGTTTACAGCGCTTAAATTGAATGTGGCCAGATTTAATTATGCAGCCCTCTCGCCGGGCTGCCTTCGCGTGAGGTTATTAATAAAGACAGCTGTCGAGTAATCTACTTCTTAACACAGAACAATGCCTCAAATCATGGAACTCGTTTATTTTATGCACTATTTTCCCTGTTACACTTCATCTTTTGATGGGAAATGCTAATGCAGGTTTGATGCCAGAAGGAGCGGACGCGACCTTCTCACATTTTAGTGACAAGGAATGAAATCAAAGTCTCCTTTGTGATTGGTTATTTTAGGGAACAATTTATTGCTGGTGCAATCAGGCCCAGCGGAGCAAGTGGTACACGGTGTAAAATGAAAGACTATCAGAGGAGACACTTTCATTTCCTCATCCTCAATAACGCCGCGCGGGTAAACATCGCAAGAGGCAGCGGAGGTCAGAATCCTGTCTGCTTCATTTACGCCACTTTATATTCCAAAGAAATAACACAGGAGTGAACTCATATTTCACTGAGCCAACATGTTCCTCCTAAAGCCTTAAAGCCATTTTCACCCCCTCTTAGCCCAAATGTACTCAATCAGCTGAGTCATGTTTGGCGTCTGAAGTGCTTCTGTAGTTTTAGCACTGGAGCTATGAGGCTAATGGTGCTACCCTGCAAAAAATGGCATCTTGTCAAGTGAAACTATCTCAATTCTAGTCAATATATCTAATATTTCCCATTTTGAGATGGTCGTGCACTTATTCTAAGATTATTTACCTTATTTCTAGACATTATTTACTTATTTTTCTTATTTTTTTACTTCTATCTCTCTATACTGACATATAAGGACATTTCTTAAAACAAGCAAAATTATCTGGCAATAAGAATCTCATTTAATAAAATTACTTCAAACAGGTAAAAATGTCTAAAAATAAGGAAATTAATCTTACAACAATCTCAACAGGAGAAATATTGGATTTATTGACTATATTTAACCATTTTTTGCAGTGTAACAAGTAATGGAAGATATATTAGCAATTATCATGGTGCTAACTGCATGCCTAAAGCCTATTTTACACCAGACGTGGTAGCAGTATGCACATTACGCTCCTATGTTAATCAAAACCTCAAAAATATGCTTTGTGTCTATTTTTAATGCTTGCCACGAGCAGTAAGCTAATTGTTAATATAAGCTTTCATTAATTGTTAGTACCGTTAACCTCATAGCTCCAGGGCCAAAACTAAAGAAGCACTTGTGCTAACAAGTAATGGAAGCTTATATTAGCAATTAGCACAGTGCTAACTGCATGCCTAAAGCCAATTTTGCACCAGATGTGGTAACAGCGCTGTATGGCACGCATTACGCTCCTGTGTTAATCAAAACCTCAAAAATAAGCTTCGTGTCTATTTTTGACACTTGCTGTGAGTGGTTTGCTTTATTTCTATCTAGAAACAGTACATGATTATTTAGTATTCTTGCTATATTGTGATGTTTTCACAATCACAACAGCAGGCGGGTATATTTTGAACTGTAGCAGCAGCGCTGCACTTGTGCAAACCCAGTTCCAAATAAGTTGGCACAGTAGCTAAAATGCAATAAAAACAGAAAGCAGTGATTTATAAATCTACTTTGACTTACATTTGAACAATAACTGTACAAGGACAAGATAATTAGTGTTTTACTTTGTCAACTTTAATTTATAAATATACGCTCATTCTGAAATTGATCACTGCTCCAGAAAAGTTGGGACAGGTGTATTTTAAGACTAGGACTGTTGTTAAATTTTCAAAAAACATCTTAAACAGGTGATGCAATCATGAATGGGTACAAAAGGAGCGAGGACGGGTCGAGGGTCTCCACTTTTCCAGAAATTTGTCAGCATTGATGCGAATCACTGCTCTTATGAAGCAACAAAAAGCTGTTTGACTTCTAATGGCGCCCTCTTGTGGAGAATTTTGAGCCTGCTCAATGAAAGTGCTTCACATTAAAAAAAAAAGCCAAAAACCAGAATTGCATGTGTATTGGATGCTTGCTGAACACCACCTCCATTGACCAACCACCTTCCAGCCATGACCCCCCCACCCACCGCAGCCTGTCTGGTTTGCCACAGAGGACACCTGGCAACCCTATAATCTTCAAAAATGCATGCATCTTTCAGTATTGAGTGCTAAACTAAACAAGCAAACTTCTGACACAAAACATGACCGACTGAACAGGCCGAAGGTTTTGTAAGTGTGTTTTCTTCATAAGCTAAGTGCACATTTGATACAAAACCTTGCGTCCCTCTATCTTTGTCCCTCGGTGGCCACAGACGGGTGAATTTTATCATGCTGTTTTATTTCACAGTCCACCCTTTTCTTTTGTAGCGCTCACATTTCTCTCCATCTGCTGGGCCTCAGTGATTTGATCAGCGCTCCATTCTCCCGGAGCTAATGTTTCCGGATGGCCTCATAAAACCGGCCCCGTTACCGTGGCTACCTGTTAAAAGCCGTGGTCTCCGGGGCCTGCGATATGTCGCCCTTTTCCCCGCCTCAGTCCACCAGAGCGGGCCGGCAGTGCAACCTTTGGAAATGTCAGCGCAGTTAAAGCTGAATGGAGCCGGAGCAGCGGGGCAGTCGGTGTCAAACACCATTAGCTTTAATCCTATTTGCTATGAAACTCCACTCGAAGGGTAAAGGAATCTATATCTGTCTCGGCCCGTCGGCCGGGCTTTGTGAGCAGCTCCTTTCGCGATAGACCTTTGCCTCCGCCGCAGGGCGAGAAAAGGAGAACAGAGAGATTGATTTAGAGTTTTAGTGCTGTGATCTATTAGGAAGCCCTTTACGCCGGAGAAAGCAGCTTGGTTTCTGCAGGCCACGGCTGCTGCATCTACTTCACAACCCAACACAACTTCGGTATTTATTATGTAACTCTACACCAACCGTCTATAGGAACCAGCTCACCAACTGAGACAACAAAATCAGGTTCTAGTGCTGATGTTAATGCTAACTAAACCCTATTCGCACAGGGGTAGTTCTCCATAGGGAGGTGCCAGTTCACCACAGGATGTTTGCAATGTTTAGAAGTGATTTACACAGAGATGGAAGCGGCTACTCAACCATAGACAGTAGAAAACATCAAAATTTAAATGTCCCCAAGTGCTCGGTCTTTTAAACCTACCTATTTGCTTGAATTTGACACCTGACATCTTTTCTTTGTTTTGGCCTTTTTCTGAGCTGCTAAGCTGATGTTAAGTGTTCATATTGATTAAACTACAGCTGAAATGCATTTTGGTGATATGACTGGTAGACTGTTATTGGGGTAGGAGAGTCAGAGCACACATTATGATGCAGTGCATGCTGGGGACTGTAGTGCAGCACATTGTGAAATGGGCTAATATTAATAGAAAATTAGAACACTTTTGTGGGCCAGGTAGGATTGTGTTCTGGGCCTTGTGTTTGACACATGGGCTATAAGGGCTGGCTTCAGGACTGTGGCGCTCCCGGCCACCAGAGGGAGACGACGCGCACCTCCAAGAGGCAATCAAACCCAATGTCCTACACCTGGGCAGAGGCTTCATAAGGGCAGAGAAGGAGACGTGCATTGCTGTGTCTTTGTCTCAGTTTGAGTCAACAGAAGCTGGTAATTTGGGTAAGAGGGCTGAGAGTTTTGCACTCCCCCTCTCTTCTGGAGTTGCCCCAGCCTCCTCTTGAGGTTCTCTTCTCTGTTCTCTGTCTCTGGAAAAAAAACACAAAGGAACCCTCCTTCCTTCTCTTCAGTTTTGGTTGTGTTTCTGTTGGGAAAGTCATTTGTCGCTCTAGTTACCAGGTTCTCTCTCTGCTTCTGAGAAAGCCAGTTTTCCCCTGGCGTCCTTTGTTCTCTCTTGCCGCCTGAACCAAAATGGGTAGGTTTAGAATGTGGATATATTTTTCCTACCCATTTCCAGGCACTTCCTTATGAGGCATGAACCCAGAGCCGGTTGATGAGGAGCCTGGCCACTTCGTGTTTCCCCCGTGATATCAATAACAGAATTGCTAAGCAGCAGAGGGCGCCGGTGAGGGGGTCCTCAATGAATGGGAGTGAATGGAGCTAAACGGCTAAAAACAAAGTTAAAATAGTTTCTAATCACTCAACCAGAAACTTCCTTTAATTTTAGAAAGTAGAAGGACGTATTTCACTAAAAATGCAAAGAAAACTCACCTGTATGTTTCCTTTACTACAGCAAACAGACGCCAACATTACTGCCACTGAGTGCTGATTGGTCAGCATTACTGCCACTGAGTGCTGATTGGTCAGCATTACTGCCACTGAGTGCTGATTAGTCAGCATTACTGCCACTGAGTGCTGATTGGTCATCATTACTGCCACTGAGTGCTGATTGGTCAACATTACTGCTACTGAGCACTGACTGGTTAGCATTACTGCCACTGAGTGCTGATTGGTCAGCATTACTGCTACTGAGTGCTGATTGGTCAGCATTACTTCCACTGAGTGCTGATTGGTCAGCATTACTGCTACTGAGTGCTGATTGGTCAGCACTACTGCCACTGAGTGCTGATTGGTCAGCATTACTGCTACTGAGCACCGACTGGTTAGCATTACTGCTACTGAGCGCTGATTGGTTAGCATTACTGCTACTGAACGCTTATTGGTTAGCATTACTGCTACTGAGCGCTAATTGGTTATTACTGCTACTGAGCGCTGATTGGTTAGCATTACTGCTAATGAGCACTAATTGGTTATTTCTGCCACTGAGTGGTGATTGGTCAACATTACTGCTACTGAGTGCTGATTGGTCAACATTAATGCTGCTGAGCGCTGACTGGTTAGCATTACTGCTACTGAGCGCTAACTGGTTAGCATTACTGCTACTGAGCGCTGACTGGTTAGCATTACGGCTACTGAGCACTAATTGGTTATTACTGCTACTGAGTGCTGATTGGTTAGCATTACTGCTACTGAGCGCTTATTGGTTATTACTGCTACTGAGCGCTGACTGGTTAGCATTACTGCTACTGAGCGCTAATTGGTTATTACTGCTACTGAGCGCTGACTGGTTAGCATTACTGCTACTGAGCGCTAATTGGTTATTACTGCTACTGAGCGCTGATTGGTTAGCATTACTGCTACTGAGCGCTAATTGGTTATTACTGCTACTGAGTGCTGATTGGTTAGCATTACTGCTACTGAGCGCTAATTGGTTATTACTGCCACTGAGTGCTGATTGGTCAACATTACTGCTACTGAGTGCTAATTGGTTATTTCTCCCACTGAGTGGTGATTGGTCAACATTACTGCTACTGAGCGCTAATTGGTTATTACTGCTACTGAGCGCTGACTGGTTAGCATTACTGCTACTGAGCGCTGATTGGTTAGCATTACTGCTACTGAGCGCTAATTGGTTATTACTGCTACTGAGCGCTGATTGGTTAGCATTACTGCTACTGAGCGCTAATTGGTTATTACTGCTACTGAGCGCTGATTGGTTAGCATTACTGCTACTGAGCGCTAACTGGTTATTTCTGCCACTGAGTGGTGATTGGTCAACATTACTGCTACTGAGCGCTGATTGGTTAGCATTACTGCTACTGAGCGCTAATTGGTTATTACTGCCACTGAGCGCTGATTGGTTAGCATTACTGCTACTGAGTGCTAATTGGTTATTTCTCCCACTGAGTGGTGATTGGTCAACATTACTGCCACTGAGCGCTAATTGGTTATTACTGCTACTGAGCGCTGACTGGTTAGCATTACTGCTACTGAGCGCTAATTGGTTATTACTGCTACTGAGTGCTGATTGGTTAGCATTACTGCTACTGAGCGCTAATTGGTTATTACTGCTACTGAGCGCTGATTGGTTAGCATTACTGCTACTGAGTGCTAATTGGTTATTTACTGCCACTGAGTGGTGATTGGTCAACATTACTGCCACTGAGCGCTAATTGGTTATTACTGCTACTGAGCGCTGACTGGTTAGCATTACTGCTACTGAGCGCTAATTGGTTATTACTGCTACTGAGCGCTGATTGGTTAGCATTACTGCTACTGAGTGCTAATTGGTTATTACTGCCACTGAGTGGTGATTGGTCAACATTACTGCTACTGAGCGCTAATTGGTTATTACTGCCACTGAGTGGTGATTGGTTAGCATTACTGCTACTGAGTGCTAATTGGTTATTACTGCCACTGAGTGGTGATTGGTTAGCATTACTGCTACTGAGTGCTAATTGGTTATTACTGCTACTGAGCACTGACTGGTTAGCATTACTGCTACTGAGCGCTAATTGGTTATTACTGCTACTGAGCGCTGATTGGTTAGCATTACTGCTACTGAGTGCTAATTGGTTATTACTGCCACTGAGTGGTGATTGGTCAACATTACTGCCACTGAGCGCTAATTGGTTATTACTGCTACTGAGCACTGACTGGTTAGCATTACTGCTACTGAGCGCTAATTGGTTATTACTGCTACTGAGCGCTGATTGGTTAGCATTACTGCTACTGAGTGCTAATTGGTTATTACTGCCACTGAGTGGTGATTGGTCAACATTACTGCTACTGAGCGCTTATTGGTTATTACTGCTACTGAGCGCTGACTGGTCAGCATTACTGCTACTGAGCGCTAATTGGTTATTACTGCTACTGAGCGCTGATTGGTTAGCATTACTGCTACTGAGTGCTGATTGGTTATTACTGCCACTGAGTGCTGACTGGTCAGCATTACTGCTACTGAGCGCTAATTGGTTATTACTGCCACTGAGTGCTGATTGGTCAACATTACTGCTACTGAGTGCTAATTGGTTATTACTGCTACTGAGCGCTGATTGGTCAACATTACTGCTACTGAGTGCTGACTGGCGAGCGGAGCAGCTCATCAGCTGTTCGCGCTCACTGACATCATGAACGTACATGAGGCGCCGTTTTAGGTGTTCAGGAAATGAATGAATTCTTTTATATTAAAATGTTTAAGCATTTACAAACTGTGATTTTGCCCAAAGGCTCCATATCAACCCATTCATTTTGGACTCCCTCAGGAGCGCCCTCTAGCGTCTGAGAAACCCAATAATAATAATAAGCGGACGCTGAGGGTGATGAGATGCTAAACGCTTTTTCATTCAGTTTATACAAGTAGAGGGTAAAAATAGACAGACAGATACTTTATTGATCCTGAAGGAAATTCAGCAGCCAGTATGAGTCACACCACACAGCACAGTTATAATAATAAGGGTGATACAGTATAAAAATAAGAATATATACAAAAACCATCTACAGGCAGATATACAACTAGAAACATACAAAAATATGCAATAAGATCCATCCTGAGATGAAAAGGCAGTGCAGTAATGACTGTACAAGGAGGAGCAGGTAACAGCATATACTGACAATGCTGAATAAATATGTGCAGATACTGGCACTGAAATAAAGTGTCCAGATGTGCAAGATGTGTGATTAGGTGTGCAGAAAGTGCAATATGTACAGTAAGGTGTCCATCTGTGCAGAGAACCTGCGCCTGGCTTTTTTGGGTTCTCCCTGCCAGCGTTCTATAGCAGCGCTCTACACTGTATGTACTTCAGATGGATTTTTATCAGTCAGTCTATGTTAATTCTTCTTCTGTCATCTGGGTTACTCTTTACTGGAAACTCTGTCTGCACTGATCCTGTCTGAAAAGCCAGCTCTTCTAAAAATACTGAGCTAAACTTAGTAACCAAGGCTCTGTTTGTGGTGGAAGTGTATCTGATGGTGTTTTATGAACTGCATGTACAAACTCAATGCTTAGAAATGTATGAGGCGCCTGCCCGCGGTGTTTATCGACTTCCTCCTATAATGAGCCTCACACAGACCCCGTCTCCCCCACTTCCTCTGTCTATTAGAGACAGAGACGCAAAACCACGCCGGTTTCATTTCTGCTTTTTCGGTGGAGCGCGGTTTCCTCCGAGGATCTGCGGCTTCTTCACTTACAGACAGAGAAGAAGTGCATTAAAAGCTCTTGGCAAAACATTTATGTGCAGCTTATCAGTCCAAATAAATAATTCAACACATTTCAAACACTGGAAGTCTCACTATTCAGCAGTGATGGGCAGTAACAAAGCAAATGTAACTCGTTACTGTACTTTACTGAAGTATTTCCATTTTGGGTGACTTTTTACTTTCACTCCACTACATTTCAAAGTCAAATCTCTCACTTTTTACTTCACTACATTATGAGAAATCTGTCGTTCCTTTTGGTTTATGTGTGTATAAAAACGTAACATTCAAAACAAAAAAGCGCGAAGCAACAACACCAATCACGGCACAGCGGTCACTTAGTTTTGAGCTTGTTTTGACCTGTTGGACATACTGAAACAGTGCAGCACACGGTTCAACATCAGTGCAGCAGCGTAAAATTTTGGGAGAGTCTATTCAACATAAATGATGACTAACCTAACTTTGTGTAAACAGACCACAATATAGAAATATGTACACATATGCAGTTGAGACTGACGTGTCTTTTTTCTGAATTTATACAAACACATTTCATTTTATAGTAAATTAGTTTAGGCTAGTTTATGTTTATGAACAGAGACCTACAGATGCAGTTTAGTAAAGGAAACTCATTTGTGAATCTGAGTTTAAAGTTTTTATTAAACTTAAACTTGTAAATAAATCTTAAACTGAAACTTTGCTTGTTGGTAAAAAGTGATTTCAGAGCCACTCAGTTCTGCCTGATGGAAACTGTTTGCCTTCAGTGTTTTGTGCTTATGATAATTTTAATAAACATCAGCGTCACTAATTAATGACTCTATTAAAGGACTGGTTTACCAAGAGAGACACTGGAGTATTTTCACCTAAAATGAGTTAATGAAGCGAGTCTTGTTATAAAAATGATAATAGGACATTAAAGTCATAATTAATCTATTAGTACTTTTACTTTTGATACTTAAGTACATTTGAAGGCAAATACTTTTGTGCTTTTACTCAAGTGGAGGTCTAAAGGGAGGAACTTCTACTTTTACTGCAGTAATATTTGACCTTGGGTGTCTCTACTTTAACTCAAGTACATGTTTGTGTACTTCGTCCATGACTGCGATTCAGCAATGACTACACATTATTCAGCTGCAGTGAATAACGATGAGTGATACATTAGAAATATAACGTCATCAGAATACATTGACTGCTTTACAACAGGCGGAACCAGTTTAGAGAGAAAAAAGATCTTCTGGAGGTTCTGAATATGTCAGTGAGTGTAAATATGAGTCTTCGCAGGTTCAGAGTTTGTTAGGAATGTAAAGCAGCGGCAGCAGAACTCTTTACTGAAAGAGTCACTGTGAAACTGATACATAGGATGATGTCTGTTCTTCCTAGCTTCATATAGAACATATGGAATGTTTCAGTTTAATCTAGAACATTCATGTGCACCAGTGTTACTGGAAATCCCCTGGGAACTGCGTGCTGAGATCATACTAATTTGACAATACTTTTTTAAAACGTTTTTATTAACCAGGCAAGCGTGCGATTTAAAAAAGTACTAGATAATTTCTGTAACATGATGGTAAATTCCAACACAGTGTAACTAAATTACACTGAAGTAACCAACAACTTTTAGATATTAAATGGGTAAGTATGAGGTCCAAACTTCAAAGTACTAGATAATTATTTTGTGTAACATTTTATGGTAGGCTCAGCCACAGTCAAACTAAATTGCAATGAAATAACAGGTTCTAGATATTAACCGAGTAAGTGAGAGGTAAAAACAAAAAGCAGTTCAAATAAATTACAATAAAAAGCCCAAACTGGTTCTAGATATTGACCACAAACATCAAGGCACTAGATAATTCTTTTTGGTAACATGACAGTGAGTTCCAAGGCAGTCTAACTAAATCACACAATGCCCAAAAGGTTCTAGATACTACTTGGTTAGGTGTGAGGTACAAACTTTACAGTACTAGATAGTTATTTAGGGTAATATAATGGTAAATTCCAAGAAAGTCTAACCAAATTACAATGAAATGCCCAACAGGTTCTAGTAGAGTTCTACAAACTGTACTGTGTGAATTTGAGTACAAAATGTTTGAGTAAAACTAATAGTGCATTAATAAAGTACAGAGTTTTGTATAGTATGCACTTGTTTATTAACTATAGTCTAGAATTAACTGGAGTATTTTATCTAGCACTTTGGAGTCCTTATACCCTACACTAACTCAGTAATTATCTAGAATTTGTTTTGCGTTTGAGTGTAGTTCAGTTAAAGTGTCTCAGAACTTGCCTTTATGATACCCAATATAATTATCAAGTACTTTGGAGCTTGTAGCCATCAGTTAGTTAATACTCTAGAACGTATGTGCATTTTTAGTGTAATTTAGTTAAACTGTCAGAACGTACCATCATGATACCCAAAACAATTATCTGGTACTTCAGACATTGTACCTCACACTTACCCAGTTAATATCTAGAAGCTGTTTTGCATTTCAGTGAATTGTTCTTAAATTATCAGGGGACTTTAAATGGTTAAACTCAAAACAAGTATCTAGTACTTTGGAGGTCTTACTCCACATTTTTCTAGACCCATTTAAGTTAATTTAGTTAAACTGTCTCTGGACTTATCATCATAATATCTAAAATAATTATGTAGTACTTTAAAGTTCATACCCCACATTTACTAAGGTAATATCTAGAACCATTTGCATTTCAGTTACTTTCTTAAATGGTCTCAGAACTGACTTATTATGCCTAAAGTAATCATCTAGTACTTTGGAGTTTGTACCCCACATTCACTCATTCAATATCTAGAACCTGTTTTGCATTCTAGTTTGTTATTTAAACTGTCAGAACTTTCCTTCATGTTACCCAAGATAATTATCTAGTTCTTTGAAGTTTGTACCCCACATTCACTCATTCAATATCTAGAACAATGTTTTGCATTCTAGTTTGTTATTTAAACTGTCAGAACTTTCCATTATGTTACCCAAGATAATTATCTAGTTCTTTGGAGTTGGTACCCCACATTCACTCATTCAATATCTAGAACCTGTTTTGCCTTTCAGTGTAAGTTATTTAAACTGTCAGAACTTTCCATTATGGTACCCAAGATAATTATCTAGTACTTTGGAGTTTGTAACCCACACTTAATTTACATTTCAGTGTAATTCATTTAAACTGTGTCAGAACCTACCATCACTCCAAATAGTTTTAGTACTTTGGAGTTGGTACCCCACATTTACTCAGTTTATATCTAGAACTTGATTTGCATTTCAGTCCTATTTAGTTAGACTGTCTCTGAACTCACCATCATGATACCCACAATAATCTACTATTCAGGACTCTGTGCCTCACATTTACCCAGTTAATGTCCAGAATATACAGAATATCTAGAACTTAGGGGACAGTAAGAGAAAGTGCTACCACTGATTCTTAGGTGGAGCCGTAATTGTGAGACGCTGAGGTGTTAAATGATTCAGATTCACTGCTGTAGAGAGTGTAAAAGAGAGTCAGGCTGCCTGTCGTCGCTGGAGGTTCTTGTGAACTACCTGCTGCTAGAAATGAAAGCACTTCAGAGGAACGGTAACACGCTTCAGATGAAGAATGAGACACAGGCTCCTCGCACGGCGCGATAACTCGGATGTGAAATAACACATTTTCCAGCAACTTAAACAAACACTGATTGAAATTCACCACTTGGGTGGAATTCACACCCGCCTGGCAACCTAATCTCATTCCGCGTGTGCTTGTTCAGGCGGCGGCTGCTGTCGAAAGAATTCAAATGATCCATCAGATGCTGACGTTCTGCTCCTGCGTATGAATACTGATCAGAGCGTGCAGTGCAGGCCGCGGGATGGAAGGCCGTGCAGATGAACGCATCAAACGCGCAGGCCTGATTGCAGGTTACTGTTTTCTAAATGTGTCTCTCATCCAAACAAGAGCAGAAAACACAGCTGCACCGAGAGAAACGGCACCAACTGACACCTTAAATCTGCAGAATAGGAACTTTCCTGCAGATTTAACTGCTTAAGATGTAAACAGAGTCGTTCAGAGTGGTTTGGTGTGAAACGCTCTGTTCCAGATGAGCTTACTGAGTCAGAGCTGTTCACAGTGGTGGTGATAGGAACCAGACGTCCACCTCTAAAAGCTCCCTCACAGAAAGTTCCTACATGAAATGGTTATGAATTCACTGCCTGATGACTGAGACACTGTTTTATGATAGTTTAGAGAACTTAAACTCCATTCATGGTGGAGGGATACATGCAGGGCGCTGTGAGGCAAAATAGTCCCCAAAGAAAACTTCAAGAGTTTAATTGTTGACCGTGGAAAAGGCAGCAAAGAAAAAACAGAAACAAAAGTGAAACAAGGAAATTACTAAAGAAATGAAAAGAACCACCGAAAGCAGAGAGCAGAGAACAAAGTACACAGGAATAACAACTCGAGCTACGAATTAGTAAAACGCACTACAAACAGCAAACAAAGCAATTTTTGGGAATTTTTTTTTTTGGTATTTTGGGTCAATAACAATTACATTTGCAATTATAAAGTATTTACATGAGACACATCACACATGCAATATGTTGTTATTTTCAGGAGACCATGGGCTGCTCAGATATGCCAACATTTGACATGTAAATCTAACAGAAATTTGATATCTTTATGATTTTGGCTCATTTATGATAAATTTACCGAGCGCCTGCTAAATTTTGCCATTTTTGCATATAGAGATCTTAAAAACAAGGGCAGTTGTAGTTATCTTGTCAGAAATGGTTAGTCTGGAGTGTCTGTGAGCTGAAAGTGCAATCATTTTGATGGTGATTCATTCTGTTGGTTATTATCAATAATAAGGTGGACATGTGTTTATTGATTTTCTGTCCTCTTGGATGCTGAGTGCTTAAACTCTGATACACAGCAAGACAGGCTTTATTTTTAATTACAAATTGAGTTGCGTATTTAATATCAGATATTTTTAATACTCAAAATCAATGTAAACTGAAAGACAGAGCTAATTATTATTACTTATTATTATATTTAATATTATTAAATATTATATTATTACATATTTGTCATATTTATTGTTATTTATCTGTTAAAGTGTGTTTTAGGGCCTGTTTGTGTGATTTTGAGGGAAAGAGGGAAAGTGCACTAAGTGTTGAATGGGACGCTGCAGTTTTATTGCCTTTTTGTGTCGCTGTTTTTAACCCTTTTGTTGCCAGATGGAGGCTAAAGCAGAGAGCTAATAGCAGGGTTTACAGTGATCTGTCTGTGTGTTTGTGCTGTATTTCTGGGCTGTGGGATGTTAGAGCTGGTTTCTCTCACTTCCTCTGAGTGTTCTGATGTGAATCATATCGATATTTTTAACCCTTTGTTTATAATCTGAAGGCTAAAAGCAGAGATGTAATATAACAGTAGCGAGTGGGTTTGGGTGATTTTGGAGCTGATCTCTGGCTGATGGACATCACAGGTGGATGAAATGACTCTGGATGGTGAGGCAGAGTCTGATGATGATCTGATTATGAATCATGCCGCTGTTTTAACCCTTTATTGGAATATGAAGGTCAAAAAGCAGAGCAATAGTATCAGGATTTTGTGAACCGAATTATTTACTGGTGCTGATGTCACAGCTCAATGACGTCACACTAACTAGTTAGAGGTGGGTCGGCTGAACGTCCTGATATGTGGATCATGTCTGTAACTTAAACCATTCTGAAGTTATGAAGACGAAGTGACCTATCGCTTTGCCTGCAAATTCCGGTCTTGGGTCCTAAGGGCTAGGGGAATAAATAGATAACGAACACATAAACACCTGGGCAGACAAGAGGGCGGGGCTACAGACTACACAGGTGGGACAAATGACCAGGGGGCAGGGCCAGGTAGTAGACACAGACCAAAACATCAACAAAAGCACATGGCCTACAGAACACGACACCAGAGGGAAGATAAAGAAAGACAGACAGACAGAAACAAAGACAAAGCAGGACAAGAGAGGATGTTACACTATTGTTATACCCAAAAGGATTATCTGCACTCTTAAAAAAGAAGGTTCTTTTAGGGTTCTTTAGTAAAGGAAATGGTTCTATATAGAACCATGAACGCTTTGCATGGTTAAAGGCAAAATAGTCCCAAAGAAAACTTATTATTCCAGATTTTCCACTATTTTCCATCATCAACATTCATATAAACTCAGAAGACTCGTGTAGGTTCACTGGTGGTTCTGGATAGTAAATAAAATGTCTATATGTCATATTTTATATGATTCTGATGCCGCTTTTCTGAGCCCTCCAGAGCTGCTCGCTGTTTTTCTGTGGAGCCCACCAGCAGCCCACTCCCTATACTGTAGGCGTGGCCTAATGAGGGTGTTATACACATCAACAGGATCTTCAACAGGAACCCCGTTTCTTGCCAAGACAGTGAGGAAATGCTGTGACTCATTTTCTTATACAGCTCTGTTCTAGATCACAGAACCCTCTCAGCAGTCTGTCAGTGCAGAAGGAGAACTCGCGCTGTTCTCCTTCATCACCAGAACTTCTCACAGTGAGACGCTGATGTTTATCTGCTCGTTTCTCCTGAGGAGGTTCAGGAGAAGCAACTCAGAAATCGGTGATTCTTCACTGATACAGATTTGAGATCTGCTTTATTTCTTTAAGGCTTTTTAAGAAAGACGCTTTGTCGTCTGGTTTAGTATGTAATAAGCCAGAGATTTTAATATTGACAATAGCAGAATGTTTAAACTCGTTAATGTGGGCAATAAGTATGTTTTTACTTGTAACATCACCAGATATCATTAGAATAAATACAAATAAGCATAAATACAGCAAAAAGTAACATTTGTAACAAATTTCTTTGTTAAAATCCATCAGCATCACCTGAATAAACACAATGAAGTATTAATTAGATAAAGCTTCCTTGAGAAGAGAGCAGAAAATGGGTAAACACATCAGTATACATAAAATCACTGCTTATTTTATTAATATTATGTGCATTTATTGTGATATTAATGCTTTTCTGAGCAAATAAACACCAGATAAACAACTTTCTAACGTATAATACATAAAACACTAACATTTGAATGGAAGTTAATTGACCAAGAAATTTGGACCATTTCATTTTTGCTACATATACATTATACATAGGGCATATTCTAATCACATTTAATTACTCACATATAGGCTGTGTATAGATGCATGTGCCCTGATTTTGTATAAAAACAAGCTTGTATTCCTAACAGCAGAGGGCAGCATTGACCTAAATTCCCACCTCCAAATACCTGTGTTTATAATCTAATTGTAAACTGTTTTATCTCCTCTGTTCTCTTAACATTAACACAGCAAATTCTACACTATTATTTCCGGTTTCTTAACCACCGGCCCCCCTTCAGAGGGATTCATCCAATTAAGGCCTGAATTAATGAAGGAAGATGATTTTCCCCTCTTCTTACATCAGCTGCTGATTAAACCCTACTATTAGCATGCAGCCAGCTCCGCTCCCTTAAGGAAAAGGCTAATGAAACTGGCGGGATCCCACCTCGGAGTGGAATCTGTGTCAGGATAAATGGGGCTGTTTGGGGGGGAGCAGGGGTCTCGCTTCTCCACTGATGATTAAACTTCATCTCTCCAACACAGAGAAGTCACGGCAGACGGTGGAAGCCGGAGTGGATTAGCAGGAAACTCCCTCTTTCTCCCTCTGAATTAACAGTATCTCAGGGTCTTGTTGATGAGTGATGGGAAGAGGGATGGTGAGATCAGCCGGAGGCTGGGACAGACAGCAGCAGTGATGCGGTCACTGTACTGGACTGAGCCATAAGGCAAAGCTCTCTGTTTGCCAGTCGGTCTACATCCCGACCCTCACCTTGGGTAATGACCGAAAGAATGAGAGCACGGATACAAGCGGCGGAAATGAGCTTCTTCGCAGGGTGGAGGCTACAGAGGAGGAGCTCAGTGTAGAGCCGCTACTCCTGTACATTGAGAGGAGCCAGTTGAGGTGGTTCAGGCCCCCTGGACGCCTCCAGGTGGGGGTGTACCAGACATGGCCTACTGGGATGAGACCCCAGGGTCCCGCTGGAGGGATTATATCTCCAAGTTGGCCTGGGAGCGGCTTGGGGTCCCCCCGGAATGAGCTGGAGGAAGTTACGGGGGGGACAAGGTCATCTGGAATTCTCTGCTCTCCCAACTGCTACCGCGACCCACTTCAGTATTCTGTACACTTCAGTATTCCGTACACTTCAGTATTCCGTACACTTCAGTATTCCGTACACTTGCAACTTTTTCCATTTGAGTAATAAAAACTACTTTCTTGTCATTTATCATTGACGCATCTGAAACATCGTCATATGTCCTTGTTTCCATCAAAATGGTTGGCAAGACCATCTAAACTGAGTTTGGACATCAAATCAGTGCAAATAGTACGAAACACAGGGATGTGAATGGGGTGGGAAAACATTCACATCCAGTTAAGATGCATTTTAGCACGTTTTAACATCATATTTAACACCCCATTGAATATTAATAATGGATTAGCACCGTGAAACACAGTGTGTTCAATACTGAGGTGTTAAGCTAAATTTACACCCTCAGCTGAGCTACTTTAGCAGACTTGTTTCTGCTGCGTCACACCACAGCGTCACTTTACTAGGCTTTTTTTCCATGATAGCCTCCTTCATTGCACACATTGTTTATATTAATTCACTTTTTAAAATGTATGATCAGTTATTGACCAATTTTAAGCAATTAGATTTCATAAAACTTAAAATAAAATGCAAGAAAACAAACACTGTGCGGAAAACTGTTGTAACCTCCTATGGAAGCTGGTGTACGGAATACTGACGGTGGCAGAGATTAAGTTTTTGTCTTATTTCTTGAAAAACTTTGGCCCAAATAAAACCAATCTAAATGATCATTTTGGTTGCTAGGCAGATTTGGCAGAGTCCAACCAATCATTACATCCTATATGACTTCAGGTATTTCCACAATAACTACTGGAATGTGAAAGTACTGTACGGAATACTGCACTCTTACATTAATGACCCAGTTATCATGATCTCATTTCAGTCTTTGGTAACATCAATTAATTTGGTAATATTTCTAACAAAGAATAGTATTAACCATTAATTAGCATGATCTCATTCCATCACTGCCTTTACAACAACTACTAATTTGCAAATGTTGCTAACAATGAATGAAGGTGAATTAGCCAATTAGTCAATTAGCATGATGACATTTTACTTGCATAATTGCTGAAATTAGCTAATTTGTTAATTTTGATAAGAATTAATTAATAGTATTAACCACTAATTTGCATCATTGCTAACATTTTCTAATTTGCAAATGTTACCAACAGTGAATGAAGGTGTATCATCATCATTTAATGCTTCACTGGTATCTTTGCTGCCATTACATAATTTGCCAATATTGCTAATAATTAATAGTATTAGTATGATCTCTTTTGCATCATCCCTACCATTAGCTAAATTGCTAATATTGCTAACGAATATATTAACAGTAATGACCAATTATCATTATCTCATTTCCATTTATAGTAACATTAATTACTTTGCCAACAAAGAATAGTATTAACCATTAATAAGCATGATCTGATTCCATCATTACCAAAATTTAAAGCAAATGTGAAAACAGTGATGAAGGCGAATGCCCATCAATTAGCACAATGCCAATTGTATCACTGCTAGAATTAGCTAACTTGCTAATATTAAAAAATTAATTAATAGTATTAACCACTAATTTGCATCTTTGCAAATATTTTCTAATTTGCGAATGTCGCTAACAGTGAATGAAGGTGAATATCTGCACTTGTAATTTGCATCAATGCTAGCATTAGCTTTATTTTCTAATATGGCTAAAATGAATTAAGTATTAACCATCACTTTTCATCATTGCTAACGTTTCCTAATATGCAAATGTTGCTAACTTCACAGATGAATACCCAACAATTTGCATCACAGCCAGCATTAGCTAATTTGCTAATATTATTATTGATAAATAGTTTTTTAAGTTATTTTGTTAGATTTATATTGAGTTTTTTGCAGTGAATGAAGGCAAATGCCTGCCAATTAGCATAACATCATTTGCATCATGGCTAGGATTTGCTGATATGGCTCAAATTGAACTATTTTAACCACCGATTTGCATCATCTTATTTGCAAATGTCGCTAACAGTGAATGAAGGCGAGTACTAAAATGAATTAATAGTATTAACCACTAATTTGCATAACTGTTGAGATTTACTCGTTTGCAAATGTTAATAACAATGAACGAATGTGAATACCTGCCAATTAGCATGATGCTGTCAATCATGTTCTCATTAGAATATTGGGCCACGCCCACATGGTCATCTGATCACTGGTTTTTAAGCTGTTTTATTATTGCATTTTATTTTCATTCACATTTTGCTGGATATTTAAATTAGAACTCAATTTTAGAATCAAACAAATATGTTAATTAATTTACGGTGTCTTCCCTGGGCTTGTTTGCAAAAATGATTATTGAGGGAACCATAGAACCACAGGTTCTCTGTGGAGCCCAAAGTGTTTTTTCTATGGTACCATTATTTTTGAGAGCAGCATTTTTGAAAGGTTCAATAGTGTTGATTTCAGTTGTTACTTTTAAGTTTGGAACACAGTAAAAATAAACAGGTGTACTGAAACCTTTGATCTGTACTGTGTTTATTAAGTCATGCTATTCTGCGTCCACTGTTTTTCAGTGAGTGTAGGTTTGCAGTCTGACTGAACAGCGTTTTTCCCGGACTGCTGTTCACCATCAGGTCTTTATGACAGAGAAATACTGAAAAATTAATGTGTTTTTCACACATTTCATTGTAATCAATTGTGCCGTTTGATGCATCTGGCAGCTTTTGGCACCGACACGAGCTCCAAATGGATTCAGTATAGATTCTGAATTTGAAGAGCATCTGATGCTGATGAAATTCTCAATGACAAAAGGAAAAATAAACCCTGTTGAAATGATTCTCTTGCTCTCTGTTGCTGTTTTGGCTCATCGTGATGTTTCTGAAGGGATTTTTATTGGAGCTGGTGGAGGATAATCTCTCCTCCTCAGCCGCATTAAGCTGTGATAGCCTTCAGAAATAAATCAGCACCGTTTGACAGTATATTTTTATAATCTGGCCTAATGAGACGCAGAGCGCTGACGAACGACACCAAAATAACAGCAGTCATTTCTGCTGCTTTGACTTCAAGTAAAACATAAAAAAAAGTATGAATTTACACTCCTGGATCAAATCTTTAGGATAAATGTAATTCGACAGGCTCCGCCCACAATGGTCTTTTATAGCTACTGTTGCTGAGCTGTACAGAACACTGAGAAACTCAGTTTATAT
>NW_023494806.1:913753-941253 GCF_904425465.1 Colossoma macropomum | reverse complement strand
GACGTTCCCAGTATATCACAGTAATTAATTCATTTTTTTGTGCATATAAGTATGTAGGTATACATGTGGGTATGTATACGTGTATGTGTGTTTTTCCATTTATTTATTTACTTGGTACTTAATCTTGTCTGATGTGGTGACAGGTGACGGCGTGGACGTGTGTGGGTGGGTGGGTGTCTGGCTGGGTGGGATAGATTTAGTTGGATTGGGAGATCTGGGATGGCTTGTTTGGTTAAGTGTCGGGAATAACCAAACAAAATCTATGCATGTATCTTGTTTCAGCTTTGTAAGCCTTTTCCTTCCTCCTTACCCAATAATCAGAAAGGTCAAAAAAATTGGAACGCATGAAGATGCCTTTATCACGCCATTTATAAGAATAAAACAGAAATATACAGTCATATGCAAAAGTTTGGGCGTCAAACGCCATGTTTTTGTTACTGCATCATCTACGGAGATCACACTTCTGCATATTTTAATGCACAATTACTGTTTATTTGCTGAATTTAAAACATCAGGGGGAAAATAAAACATAATATTTGTCCTATGCAAAACTTATGGCACATTTTATATTCTAAATTAATTCGCCCCGGTGTAATTGTACAACTGACAGAAATTTCAAGTATAAATTACATAGATGCAGTGAATGTTTATTTTCTCTCATATTCCTTGTTTTTAGTGCAACCCAAGCCACATTAGAGAGATTTACACTTCCAGAAAATCATAAAATATCCTCTTTATGCGCTTGTTCTGCATGTACGTCAATAAGCTCTTTACTCTGAAACTGGTACACTGTGTTTACACAGCAGCAGCACAAAGCAGACCAGACGACTACATTATACTGGCCACCTTTCTTTTGTCCTAAATATCCCTCTAAATTGAGATAAATATCCCTCTCCACACTGCATACTGAACACATCATACAATAAGCTCTGAACTGTGACAGTGAATGATTCTTCAGACTGCTCACTGCGGCACAAAGCAACTTTGAACAAGCCGAGGGCCGAACAGCTTTCTGTCTGAGACACAACCGGTCCGAAACGTCCAATCACATCACGCTGCAGCGCAGAGCAATTTATTACCGTCAGTTTGTTCCGGCTGCCAACTTCAGCACTGCTTAACTTTTTCCATTTTCATTTAACTCCGAAATAAAGCCTGTTTTTCTGTTTTTTTCTCTGTCTTTTTGACTTTCAAAGTCAAAGAGGAGCAGTAAAGAGATGTCTGATGCAAGATTAGGACACTTTATTCACACACATACAGTTGTTTTTATACAATATGAGGACATGCATAATATATACGTAAGTACTTAAATGTAACAATATTATGTTTCATATGTATTATATGCCCAATGAGTTCAAACTGCGCTCGCATATTAAAACAATTAACAAAAACAATGAAGTATTCAGATCTTAGAGATTTACAAAGATTATGTTCTGATCTATTTAAACCCAAGGCATTAATACAGATAATAATAAGCTAAATATATTCAAAATCATAATTTATAGGGTACTTTCTATTAGGAGGAGTCTGTCACAAACACTAACCCCTAAATTTAGACTTATGGGCCGGGATACAGACCGGAGGAATGGAGCTGGGTACCGGCTAAAGACGTCCTGGACTCTGGGCTGGTGGCGGACATCCATGCCAGGCATCCAGAAAGGCCAGCCCCCCGTCATAGAGGACGTCCCAGGAGAAAGATCTCCAGTTCGTCCCAGTGATTTGGGTGATCCCAGTGATCTGGCTTGTTCCGGTGGTCCAGTTCCAGTCCAGCACCGGGAGGCTTCCGGGGTCGCAGTTTCTGATGCCTCCGGTCGGGTAGGTGGCGGTCATCACGGGCGCCCACGCTCCTCGGTTCTGTCACGTCTCCCTCAGACCTGGCTGTACCTACAGCCAACATGGCTGCTCAGGACTATGCTTCCCATGATTCAGGACTCTCTCAGATCCACCTATCCCCCTTCCAGGTTGCCTGACTACTGATTATCCACACCTGTTGCTTGTGTTTGTATATAAGCCCGGGCTTTAGCTTTAGTTCTTTATGACCCTGATTTTTGCCTTGTCTATGTTTGGATCTCTGTTTTTCGACTGTGCTTTTGGATCAACGCTTTGATATTAAACTTCATAACTCAAGCCTCATCTGTGAGCGTCTGGTTCCGTCTGCCACCGCTACAACTTGTCAAAACTGATCTTTTTGATTTATTTTAAGGTGAAGTTCAAAAATTTTGATTTATCATGATTTTAATTTTTAAATAAAACTGTTGTCCCAGGTCCCTTCCGCCCGATGACGGCTGGGATGGGCTCCAGCACCCCCCGTGACCCAGAGAGAGAAGCGGCTTAGAAGGTGTATGTTGTCCCAGGTTTTCATGTCACTACCAAGACACAGAGTTTTAGTCTGTAGGCGGGGCTTATTTTAGCCCCGTCCCTGCATTTTAGAGCTGGAAGTGAGGCTGCATCCCTGTCCCTCATGGCCACATGGTGAGCAGTTAGATCCCATTGTTTTGAAGTAAATGAGTCCCAAAGTGTGAAAATCAGTGTGGAACATTAAGAATCATCATTTTTTCTGCAGTTCAGCACTTTTTAATTTCAAACCTTTAGTTTCTAACCACCTCCAATCAGCCTGCATCTGTTTACCTGAATTTAGTTAAGCTTTAAAGCGATTTTTGCTATGTTTTTAGTTATTGTTTCATTTTTTATTCTTTTCTAATATTGCCAAGCTATATTTTACATCTTTTATTTCTTTCTTTATTTGAATGATTATCTTTTTATTTATCATTATTTTATCTTATTTATTAAGTTGCTATATTGTTGTAATTTTAATGGCTTATTGATTTTTTTTATTTATTACTATGATTATTAGTACTTTTTAGCATTTGCTATGTTTTTACTATTTAACTTCTCAATCCTGCATTAGCTCAGCTACACTGTAAATGAGGGTCTGTGTTTGCTGGTCATGTGTCTATATATATATAGAAAGAGAGAGAGAGAGAGAGAGAGAGATACATAGATAGATAGATAGATAGTAGGTTTGAGAGTAGGTTTGATTGACAGCGAGTCTGAGCTGAGTGGGTTTGTTTGTCCCCGGTCAGCGCCGTGACAATAGCACTGCAGTTCTGAGCCGGAGGGAAAATCTGACATCCTCGCTTGACCTTTCGTGACCTTTCAGAGTGATGGCCGAGACGCCTGCGCCTGCCGGCAATGCTGCGGCTCACAGGACTGCTGACCAGCTCTCCCAGAGTGCACTGCAGGAGCGCTGATGCGTAAACCCGTGAAGGGCAAAGACACAACACACAACACACGCCGTCCTCCGAGACTTCAGGCTGCAGGTAAACGCCGCCTGTCACTGAACCGCCTGGGGAGACCCGGCCTCCTGCTGAACACTCACAGCTAACGCTTCATCTCTACTGATAGGAACAAATGCACTGAAAACTATACCTTAGCATGTAAAGTCACTTTAATGTATCCTAATATATGTGGTGCTTCTTATTAGGAGGTTGTAAGAATGATTCATCAAGCATTTCTTATAAACGACAATATTAAAACACTAGTAGACCCTCAGCCTTTGACTTACCACAGATCTCGTGTAAAGAATGGTAGTAAAATTTAACGCTAACTCTATGAAGGCACTGTGTAAATACAATATCAAATAAACGTAATAATAATAATAGGAAAAAGAAGAAGACGAATGACAAGTAAACTGGAGAGATAAGAAAATCATGGTTTAAATAAAATAACAGCACAATTACAAACAACAGGAGAAAATGGTCCAATACTTTAGGCATAAGATATCCTAAACAAATTTCAGCTGATCAACAGTTAATTTGTCATATTTTTCATTTCATAATGTGCCAAATGTTTTCAGTGGTGACCGGTCTGGACTGCAGTCAGGTCAGTTTAGCACCTGGACTCTTTTAATACGGAGCAATGCTGCTGTAATACATGCAGAATGTGGTTTGACATTGTCTTGCTGAAATAATCAAGGCCTTCCCCTTAAAAAGACGTCGTCTGGATGGCAGCATATGTTGCCAAAACATGTATATATCGTTCAGCATTAATGGTGCCTTCACAGATGAGCACGTCACCCATGCCATGTGCACTAATGCCCCCTATACCATCATGAATACTGGCTTTTGAACTGTGCACTGATAATAAGCTGAGTGGTCTTTAGCCTGGAGGACACAGTGTCCATGATTTCCAAAAAGAATTTCAAATGTTGATTCGTTGGACCACAGAACACTTTTCCACTTCCCCTCAGTCCATTTTAAATGAGCTCAGGCCCAGAGAAGGTGGCAGCATTTCTGGATCCTGTTTATATTTGGTTTCTTCTTTGTGTTTTAGAGTTTTAACTTGCATTTGTGGATGCAGTGATGAACTGTTTTCACAGACAGTGGTTTTCAGAAGTGTTTCTGAGCCCATGCAGTGATTTCCACTACAGAATCATGTCTGTTTTTAATGCAGTGCTGCCTGAGGGCCCAAAGATCACGGCCAGCAAATACTGGTTTTCGGCCTTGTCCCTTACACATCCAGATTCTTTGAATCGTTTAATGATATTATGTACCGTAAATGATGAAAAGCTCTTTTCTATTTTATGTTGATAAATGTTATTCTTGAATTGTTGCACTATTTGATGGTGCAGTCTTTCACAGAGTGGTGAACCCTCCTCATCTTTACTTCTGAAAGACTCCGCCTCTCTGAGATGCTCTTTTATACCTTTTATGCCTTTTATATCTTTTGTTGCCCCGTCCCAACTTTTTTGGAACATGTTGTTGGCATCATATTCAAAATTTTGTCTGATAACTCATCTTGTAGTTTTTGACATATTGACACAACACAATTACAGCTCCAGAATGTTCAGTCTAATCAGGAATGTTGGGCCTATATACAGTAATTTGATCAGGTGTAGGTTTTGATCATTGTTAAATGGCTAATTTTTTTACCTATATGAATGAACCCAGTTTATATTACAATGATAAAAGTCCATTAGTAACACCCAATTAACCATGTAGGATATCTTAACAACCACCAGCATCCACATAGCAACCACCTGGGATGCCATAACAACCACCTCACAACATCATAGCAGCCATCAAGGATACTATAGCAGCCACCTAGCAGGACCCTGGCAACCACCTGGGATACCATAGCACCCACCTCACAACATCATAGCAACCATTAAAAGTACCCTAGCCACTGCCCAGCAACACCCTAAAAACCATCAGGGATATCATAGCAACTGTCCAGCAACACCTTAGCAACCACCGTGAATATCATAGCATCATCATCTGGTATATCATAGCAACCACCTTGCAACTACCTGGGATACCATAGCAACACCCTAGAGACCATCTGGGACATGAAAGTAACCACGAAGCAACACCCTAGCAACAACCTGGGATACCATCAGCAACCACCTAGCAACATCACAGCAACCACCTGGAGTACCATAGCAACTGCAAAGCAACACCCTAGCAATGACCTGGGATACCATAGGACTGAAAAGCAACACCCTAGCAACCACCTGGGATACCATAGCAACTGCATAGCAACACTCTAGCAACCACCTGGGACACCATCAGCAACCACCTAGCAACACCTTAGCAACCACCTGGGATACCATAGCAACCACCTAGCAACATCACAGCAACCACCTGGAATACCATAGCAACTGCAAAGCAACACCCTAGCAACGACCTGGGATACCATAGGACTGAAAAGCAACACCCTAGCAACTACCTGGGATACCATAGCAACCACCTAGCAGGACCCTGGCAACCACCTGGGATACCATAGCAACCACCTAGCAACACCTTAAAAACCACCTGGGATACCATAGCAACCACCTAGCAACACCTTAGCAACCACCTGGGATACCATAGCAACCACCTAGCAACACCTTAGCAACTACCTGGGATACCATAGCAACCACTTAGCACCATCGTAGCTTAAGCTATGTAATCACTCTTGAATACTATTCAAGACCACCAGTGAACCTACACGAGTCTTCTGAGTTTATATGGAATAATGATGATGATGATGGAAAATAGTGGAAAATCTGAAATAATGCATCTTCTTTTCCTCAGACGCTCTGTATCTGCCCCTCCACATGAATGGGTTTTGCCTATGAATGAGAGCTTTTAGGGGTGGACGTCTGGTTCCCATCACCCCCACTGTGAACAATTCTCACTCGCTTATTGTGTTCATTCTCTGAACGAGGCATCCAAAGGCACTCAAACGCCTGCAGGCTGTTTCAGATTCTGATGAATCAGTGATGGAAAGACACCCCTGCCACGTTAAATTTGTTTTTTCTTTCTGTCTTTCTTACTTTTTTTTCCACCCTCTTCTTTTTTTCCTGTGTGGTGATTGAATTCGGACAAGGCTGGATTTACAATTGCATTATAAAGCTGCTCTGTCCCACCTTCCTCACTCTGCTCATGGACTGTAATGACATGCTGATGCATTCTGGGTAATAGAAAGAGGAGATAGAAGATAGGGGCGAGCGAGAGTGAGTGGGAGAGAGAGAGAGAGAGGGAAAAAGACAGAGCACCCTTGAGACTGAAAATCAAATTCCTTCCTTAACCCTAAGACAAATTGATTCCCTAACCTGATTCAGTTATGTCATGTGTCGTATTGAATAAGAGGGAAACTCTGTGCAGCATCACACCTGAGACGGAGAGTCTCATCAGCCAGTGAGCCGAGTTAACCCAGGATAAAACAGAGGGTAACTGTGAAAGTTTGGGCTGCGTCCATCCAGAACAACTACAGTTATGAAGTGTCTCTACTCCACTTTTTTGGCCACATTATTAGAAACACCCACCTTGTGCTTCCCCTTGCTGGCCACTTTATTAGAAACACCCACCTTGTGCTTCCCCTCGCTGGCCACTTTATTAGAAATGCCCACCTTGTGCTTCCACTAATTGGCCACTTTATTAGAAACACCCACCTTGTGCTTCCATTTACTGGCCACTTTATTAGAAATGCCCACCTTGTGCTTCCATTTACTGGCCACTTTATTAGAAATGCCCACCTTGTGTTTCCATTTACTGGCCACTTTATTAGAAATGCCCACCTTGTGCTTCCCCTCGCTGGCCACTTTATTAGAAATGCCCACCTTGTGCTTCCCCTCGCTGGCCACTTTATTAGAAACACCCACCTTGTGCTTCATTTACTGGCCACTTTATAAAAGCCCCCTGTGCCCACTAATTGGCCACTTTATTAGAAACACCCACCTTGTGCTTCCACTCACTGGCCACTTTATTAGAAACACCCACCTTGTGCTTCCATTTACTGGCCACTTTATTAGAAATGCCCACCTTGTGCTTCCACTAACTGGCCACTTTATTAGAAACACCCACCTTGAGAGGAACCAAGACTCAGAAGGGGAACCCATCCTCATCTGGTCGACACTGGATAGTAAACATTGTTAGTATAAGGTATTGAAGTACACAACAGGGAAAACAGGTGGAGCAACGGTTAAATTGATTAGTTTAGTTTAAGCAGCAGCAGCACTGTACACCAGCAGTGAGGAGGTGTTTCCGATAAAGTGGCCAAGGGTCTGTAAATCTTTATATTAGCTTCTATTGCAGCGCAGTCAGTGTGATCAGCAGTGAACGCGGTACAGAAGTGAAGCTCTGAAACTGCAGTAATGAAGCCCTGCAGGTCTGAGAGCCTGTAAGGGCTTTTTCTCACTGTTTTAGGTGAAAGATCTGTTGTTGTCTTTTTTCTGACAGAGTTTTATTAGTACATTAGAGACTTTCCTCAGCTGCACCGGTAAGATGGATGGTGAGAGTGCAGGAGATCGAGCGGATTTTGTTAAGGATTTATGAACCACGGTTTGACCTCCAGAGTTTCAACTTCACGTTCTAGATGCAGAGCTCTAAAACACTTAAAGCGATAGTTCAACCGGAAAGTAAATTCCCTCGACCTCCGAAGTCGTAAGCAGGAACGTCCGAGGAAGACTTGAAGGCAGCGTTATGTTTTGTTTTGGTACATTTCGGTCTCTCCACTGGCAGTGCGCTAATTTCACATTAGCACATTGAAGCTGAATTAGCATTTAAAGCTGAATATATACTGAACTTCCTTGTTTCCTTGTTTCTATGCTCACTGTCCACTGTATCAGCTCCACTGACCGTATAGTTTCACTCTGTAGTTCTACAGTTACAGACTGTAGTCCATCTGTTTCTCTGTCTACTATGTTACCCTGGCCTTCAGGGGTCAGGACCCCCATGGACCCCCACAGAGCAGGCAGTGCTGGAGTGGGGCTTGTTTTCAGACTGGTTAAATGATGCAGACCAGCATATAAACAAAACTGACCAGTTTAAACAGAATCACTAAAAAAAACAACAAAAGAAGGAAACAGTAACAGAAAGAGGAATAAATGAGTCATAAATGAAGTGGTTTTATCAGTAATGCCGTCATCAAAGTCCAGATTCCCTCCCCCTCCACATCACCCATCTCTTCTACACGCCTCTCTGATGTCCTGCTAACACAGAAACTATGAGCCAGTCCCATTTCTTCTTTTTACCCCTACCCCCTTGTTTTCGAGTGTCACCCTAACCCCTTGGAGCTGAGTCACAGGGTAGTGGTTGAAATCTTGCCCTACGAAATGGGACCCTCAAAAAATATCAGGTAAAGATGCTGATTTAGCATTTAAAGCTGCACATATACTCTGTCGCTATAGCGATGGCGTCCCTCTGCAGTTCTCTCCCACAACACCTGGCCTACTTTTCTGCACAAACACCAGCAAAATGCCAGCTAATTAATCATTCTTTACATTCAAAGTGATGCTATTTTTGCCTGTTTTTAAAGCGACAAACCCCACAGTGACCTCTTACATCACCTACGCACTAAAATGCAGTTTACTGCAGTGAACAAAACACCGTATGGTGCACCATTCGAACTCCAGCTGCCCTTTACACTGTGAGAACATTTCTTCAGAATTGGACCAGCAGAAAGAGTGAAATTACTTGGAATAAAATCATGAACAAAAAGTTCATTTTTTTATGAAAGTCATGAGGACACCTATGATGTAAACTGCAAGTTTACGTTTACAAGGTTGAGAAACTTCGGTTGCTTTTACTTTTAACTAATTTCAGGTTAACAAGTTAAATCTACAAACTACACTCTTAAAAAGATGGTTCTTCAAGGGTTCTTTAGTAAAGACAATGGCTCTATATAGAACTGTGAACCCTCAAAAGCCCTTTACATGAGTAAAGTGTTGTTCGCATCATGAAAGCGCTCTTCAGATTGATGGAGATTGTGCGTGGATGTGCTATAGATGGTTCTATATAACAGGGTTCTTCTGTTATTACACGCTTGACACCGTAACAACAGAAGAACACTTTTGGGTGCTATATAGAACCCTTTTCAAAAAGGTTCTAAGAACCATCTACAGGCATGCTGCACAACTATTAACACGTTATCGTTTAGTGTTTAGTTACTTGGTTCATCCACTGGGCGTGACATGCAGCACTGCACCTACTGTCTCCTGCATCTATCTATCTATCTATCTATCTATCTATCTATCTATCTATCTATCTGTCTGTCTGTCTGTCTGTCTATCTATCTATCTATCTATCTATCTATCTATCTATCTATCTATCTATCTGTCTGCCTGCCTGTCTATCTGTCTATCTATCTATCTGTCTGTCTGTCTGTCTGTCTATCTGTCTGTCTGTCTGTCTGTCATATCTATCTGTCTGTCTGTCTGTCTATCTGTCTGTCTGTCTGTCTGTCTGTCTATCTGTCTGTCTGTCTGTCTATATCTATCTATCTATCTATCTATCTATCTATCTATATATCTATCCATCTATCTATCTGTCTATCTGTCTGTCTGTCTATCTGTCTGTCTGTATGTCTATCAGTCTATCTGTCTGTCTGTCTGTCTATCTATCTATCTATCTATCTATCTACCTGTCTGTCTGTCTGTCTGTCTGTCTGTCTGTCTATCAGTCTATCTGTCTGTCTGTCTATCTATCTATCTATCTATCTATCTATCTATCTATCTATCTGTCTGTCTGTCTGTCTATCTGTCTGTCTGTCTGTCTATCAGTCTATCTGTCTGTCTGTCTGTCTATCTATCTATCTATCTATCTATCTGTCTATCGATCTGTCTATCTGTCTATCCTCCATCAGTCAGAAGAACCATTTCATGTGCAAAGAACCCTGTAATCATGCAAACAGTTCTTTGAGTGCTCATAGTTCTATATAGAACCATTTTCTTTACTAAAGAACCCTTGAAGCACCGTCTTTTTTAAGAGTGCACGTATTAAATTATCAACACCAGCGCTTAAGCTGGTCCTACACTACACTATTTTTTTGCCCGATTTTAAGCCCGATTTGCCCCTTGTGACGAATTTTCCCAATCTGAAGTGATTTTCCGGTTGGGAAGCGAATGACGGCGCGGATGATCTGTAGTGTGAGAGGAGAAACCAGTGAATCTTTAGCCTCTGATCTGCTCTGCGGTGATCAGAGACCCCCAGATATTATCAGACATGTTTGATGTTTAAGACTCCTTTAAGAGTCCTGCAGTGAGAGACGGTCAGAGATGAACTCAGTGAGAGATTCAATCAGCCAATCAGAGAGCTGGAAGAGCAGAGAGAAAGGAGGAGAGACGCGCATGAACAGCAGAGCGGAGACGGAGGAGCTGAGAATAAAACAGACAGATAAGCGTCGATATCATGATTATAATGTTTATAGTGTTGATCCAGATCAGCTCACTCTCAATTTCAGCTCAGCTGCCAGTTTGTAGTGAAACATTTCTCCAGCAGATTCATCCCCAGTTTGAGCTTTCGCTGCACATAAAAGCCCAAACAGGTCCAGTGAGCTCAGCTCTGAGTGTGTTGTGTGATCTGAGGAGATCTGGGAGTTTGAGTTCTCGTTCGAAGTCCAAACTCGTTCTGTGTTATTCTCTCTCTTTGCCTTGTCATCTAGTCCGAGCGCCTCACGACAAAGACAAGAAATTCTGTGAGAAACTGACGCGAAGTCTGTGTCCGTTTTAGAAATCTGTTAAGATTTTAAAAACGTGCAGTGAACACCCAGCCTTACTGTTGGCTAGGGCAGCTCTAGCAGGGCAGGGACTTGTGGCAGACGTGGCATCCGATGGCAGTGCCATCCGATGGCAGTGCACTGAGCTCTTCAGCGCGACCCATTTCACTGCCAGTGTTCGTCTGTGGGAACTGAAGGACCGTATGCATGATTTTGTGCACCTGTTAACATTGAGTGTGGCTAAAAAAGTCTAATGTACTTTGTAGAAGGTGTGTCCATATACTTTTGGCACACATACACATGTACTAGAAACTTTATAGGTACCTTGTATCAGTGATGGTCAATTGAGCTTATTCAGCTCCCAGCTGGCTCTTCATTCAGTAGCACTGTCAGTTTTGTTGATCCCCTAATTATCCAAGTTAGCGGTATATCACTTCATTTTCAGTAAGACTATCTATCTATCTATCTATCTATCTATCTGACTGTCTGTCTATCTATCTGTCTGTCTATCTATCTATCTATCTATCTATCTATCTATCTATCTGACCTATTCAAAATTATTCACTTGAACCAATCAATCATTCAAACTAATTCAAATTAATCAATCACCCATTGACTGTGTTTTTCCTCTCCTTCTTTTGCCGAGTTGAACAGCTGCCCATCCTGCTGCTGATGCTGCTGCCTCTGCTGCCTTGATCGGGTGCCACTGCTCACCGTGCAAACCTCACCCTCACAACCTGACCCCACTGATGCTGCTGCTTCTGCTGCATGAACTGTTCCTTCACGTTTTACCCTGTTTTTTGTACTATAATACTCTATACTAACAATGTTTACTATCCGGTGTCGACCAGAGGAGGATGGGTTCCCCTTCTGAGTCCTGGTTCCTCTCAAGGTTTCTTCCTGTTTCTCTTAGGGAGTTTTTCCTTGCCACTGTCGCCACTGGCGACGCTCATGGGGGCTCAGACCCGGACTTCTTTTTGTAATGCTCATTTCCTTGTAAAGCTGCTTTGTGACAACACCTGTTGTAAAAAGCGCTATATAAATATTACTTACTTACTGGCTGTCTATCTATCTGTCTGTCTGTCTGTCTGTCTATCTATCTATCTATATATCTATCTCTCTATCTATCTATCTATCTATCTATCTGACTGGCTGTCTATCTATCTGTCTGTCTGTCTGTCTATCTATCTATCTATCTATCTGACTGGCTGTCTATCTATCTGTCTGTCTGTCTGTCTGTCTATCTATCTATCTATATATCTATCTCTCTATCTATCTATCTATCTATCTGACTGTCTGTCTATCTATCTGTCTGTCTGTCTGTCTATCTATCTATCTATCTATCTGACTGTCTGTCTATCTATCTGTCTGTCTGTCTGTCTGTCTATCTATCTATCTATCTATCTATCTATCTATATATCTGACTGTCTGTCTATCTATCTGTCTGTCTGTCTGTCTATCTATCTATCTATCTATCTATCTGACTGTCTGTCTATCTATCTGTCTGTCTGTCTGTCTATCTATCTGTCTGTCTGTCTGTCTATCTATCTATCTATCTATCTATATATCTGACTGTCTGTCTATCTGTCTGTCTGTCTGTCTGTCTGTCTGTCTGTCTATCTGACTGTCTGTCTATCTATCTGTCTGTCTGTCTGTCTGTCTATCTATCTATCTATCTATCTATCTATCTATCTATCTATATATCTGTCTATCTATCTGACTGTCTGTCTATCTATCTGTCTGTCTGTCTGTCTATCTATCTATATATCTATCTCTCTATCTATCTATCTATCTATCTGACTGTCTGTCTATCTATCTGTCTGTCTGTCTGTCTGTCTGTCTATCTATCTATCTATCTATCTATCTATATATCTGACTGTCTGTCTATCTATCTATCTATCTATCTGTCTGTCTGTCTGTCTATCTATCTGTCAAACACTGTGTCCACTGACTGTCCACTCTATGAGACACTCCTACCTTGTCAGTCCACCTTGTAGATGTAAAGTCAGAGACGATAGCTCATCTGCTGCTGCGCAGTTTGTGTTGGTCATCCTCTAGTCCTTCATCAGTGGTCACAGAACGCTGCCCACAGGACGCTGTTGGCTGGATATTTTTGGTTGGTGGACTATTCTCAGTCCAGCAGTGACACTGAGGTGTCTGATCCACTCAGACCAGCACAACACACACTAACATGCCACCACCATGTCAGTGTCAAAGAAAGTATGCAGAGAAACAGATGGACTACAGTCTGTAACTGTAGAACTACGGAGTGAAGCTATATGGTCAGTGGAGCTGATACAGTGAGTGTAGAAACAGGGAGGTGGTCAGAATGTTATGGCTGGTTGGTGTATAAATGCAGTGAAAGCTGTCTGGGTGCTCCCACCCTTCACTCCCTGCCGGCTGTGTGACAGTCCCTGTCTCACCACGTCTGATCTGCCGACTCGGATTCGGGCTCATCAGGATGACGGGTGTGTGTGTGTGTGTGTGTGTGTGTGTGTGTGTGTGTGTGTGTGTGTGTGTGTGTGTGTGTTTCTGATTGATCCCTCTGTGTGATCACACACCAGCGGCACGTCAGATCAGTTCCCGCTTCAAAGATGACCTCCAGAGAAGACGTCAAACTTTACCAGCTCCGGACTTCATCTGTCACTCAAATGAAAGAGCTCAGTTCAGTTTCCACTCTGAGTGCTGATTGGGCAGCATTACTGCTACTGAGTGCTGATTGGTTAGCGTTACTGCTACTGAGAGCTGATTGGTTATTACTGCTACTGAGCGCTGATTGGTTAGCGTTACTGCTACTGAGAGCTGATTGGTTATTACTGCTACTGAGTGCTGATTGGTCAGCATTACTGCTACTGAGGGCTGATTGGTCAGCATTACTGCTACTGAGCACTGATTGGTTAACATTACTGCTGCAGAGAGCTGATTGGTTATTACTGCTACTGAGTGCTGATTGGTCAGCATTACTGCTACTGAGCGCTGATTGGTTAACATTACTGCTGCAGAGAGCTGATTGGTTATTACTGCTACTGAGTGCTGATTGGTTATTACTGCTACTGAGTGCTGATTGGTTAGCATTAGTGCTACTGAGCGCTGATTGGTTAACATTACTGCTGCAGAGAGCTGATTGGTTAGCATTACTGCTACTGAGTGCTGATTGGTCAGCATTACTGCTACTGAGCGCTGATTGGTTAACATTACTGCTGCAGAGAGCTGATTGGTTATTACTGCTACTGAGTGCTGATTGGTCAGCATTACTGCTACTGAGCGCTGATTGGTTAACATTACTGCTGCAGAGAGCTGATTGGTTATTACTGCTACTGAGAGCTGATTGGTTATTACTGCTACTGAGTGCTGATTGGTTATTACTGCTACTGAGTGCTGATTGGTTAGCATTACTGCTACTGAGTGCTGATTTATCAGCATTACTGCTACTGAGTGCTGATTGGTTAGCATTACTGCTACTGAGTGCTGATTTATCAGCATTACTGCTACTGAGTGCTGATTGGTTAGCATTACTGCTACTGAGTGCTGATTTATCAGCATTACTGCTACTGAGTGCTGATTGGTTAGCATTACTGCTACTGAGTGCTGATTTATCAGCATTACTGCTGCAGAGAGCTGATTGGTTATTACTGCTACTGAGTGCTGATTGGGCAGCATTACTGCTGCAGAGAGCTGATTGGTTATTACTGCTACTGAGTGCTGATTGGTTATTACTGCTACTGAGTGCTGATTGGTTATTACTGCTACTGAGTGCTGATTGGTCAGCATTACTGCTACTGAGTGCTGATTGGTTATTACTGCTACTGAGTGCTGATTGGTTATTACTGCTACTGAGTGCTGATTGGTCAGCATTACTGCTACTTAGAGCTGATTGGTTAGCATTACTGCTACTGAGTGCTGATTGGTTACCATTACTGCTACTGAGAGCTGATTGGTTACCATTACTGCTACTGAGAGCTGATTGGTTACCATTACTACAATTAAAGAGTAAAATGAAGCTGTGGCTGCAGCTCTGTGTAGTTTAGTATTCAGTGCAGTGAGTTATATCCGGGTCACTCTGAGCCACTTGATGTACATATATTGGATTATAGCTGTTTTATTTGGAGGAGAAAGTGAAATAAATCAGTTTAGGGTTTTTTGGAGAGAAAAGAGAAACACATTCATTTGAAAGTGACCGAGGGTGAAATAGATTTCACTCCGGAATAGATTCTATTCTCTGAGTTTGGAGGAGTTCCTCCATCAGCATTCACCCCCTGTTACTCTCTCAGTCAGCCTCTCTCTCTCTCTCTCTCTCTCTCTCTCTCTTTCTCTCTCTCTGTCTCTTTCATTGTCTCTTATTACCTCTCTTTCTCTCATTCTGCCTTTTTCATTTTCTCTCTTCCTCTTTTATTTTCTCTCTCAGTTTCTCTGCCTTCATCATTTTCTTTCTCTGTATCTCTCTTTTTCATCTCCCTCTGCCTCTTTCATTCTTTGTTCATCTCTGTTCCTTTCTCATTCTCTCTCTTTTTGTCTCTGCTCTTGCTCTCTCACCCTTTTACTCTCGTCCTCTGTCTCTTTTGTTTCTCACTCGTACTTTCTCTCTATTTTCTGTACCTCTCTGCTCTTCTCTCTCTTATCTCTTGTAGTATTTCTTTTTCTGTTTCTCTCTCTCTTTTTTTATTTTCTCTCTCCCTTTTTTATTTTCTCTCACTCTGTCTGCCTTTATCATTTTCTTTTTCCTACTTTCTTTTTCATCTGTCTCTTTCATTCTTTGTTCATCTCTGTTCCTTTCTCAATACCTTTCTCTCTGTCTCTCTCTCCCTTTTTGTCTCTGCTCTTTCTCTCTCGCCCTTTTTCGTTACTAACTCATGTTTTCTCTCCCTATATTTTCTGTACCTCTCTCTGCCCTTCTCTGTTTTCTCTCTTTTATTTCTCTGTCTTATTTTAACTCTTTTATTATTTCTCTCTCTCTCTCTCTCTCTCTCTCTCTCTCTCTCTCTCTCTCACGCTTCCTCTCTTTTTCCAATTTCTCTCTTTTTCTGTCTTTTGTGTAAGGTCCACTCCGTGGGTCAGTGGAGCTCATTTGACACTGTCACCCTCTCCTTTCATCCTCCACTAACCTGCAGTTAGATAGAGAGAGAGAGAGAGAGAGAGAGAGAGAGAGAGATTTAACATTACAAAAAATTACACTACACAAGCCTCAGCAGCTAAATCTACTCTCAGCTGTGTGAGTCAGTGAGTCACTCTTCACCTTTATTCCAGCTTCCATTCTTTACAAGAGACTCACTTTCAGTTCCTCAAAGAATCTGCAGACACACCTCCAAAGTTCATAGCAACACCTTAGCAACCACCTGGGATACCATAGCAACAGCCTCGCAACACTTTAGCAACCACCTGGGATACCATTGCAACAGCTTAGTAGCCACCTGGGATTTCACAGTAATGGTCTAGCAACACCTTAGTAACCACCTGTGATAATATAGCAAAACCTTAGCTACCACCTGGGATGCCAAAATAATGGCCTAGCAAACATCCTAGCGACCACCTGGGTTACCACAGCAAAACTTTAGTAACCAAGTAGGGATAGCAACCACCTAGGGTACCATAGCAACAACCAAGTGGGATAGCAACCACCTAGGGTACCATAGCAACAGCCTAGCAAACACCATAGCAACCACCTGGGATTCCCATCACATTCAGTGGTGTTGAGGTCTGGTGGTCAGTCCATTGTTCAGCTTCTTTGTTTGGTGTGTCCGTCTCCTTTTCTCAGTGAGGTTCTTCTTGATCAGCTACACATCCTTTCAGACCCACAGCGCTGAGTCGTCTTCTCACAGTGGAAGGATGGACAGAAACACCTGTGGATGTTTTCAGATCTGAAGCAGCTTGATTTTCTCCTCTCTCTCAGAGATGAAAGCTTTAAGTGCTGTTTATCTGATGGGGGCAGTTTTGTGGGCTACCAGCTCTTCCAGGTGGTTGTTAGGAGACACATTTTCTCTGGAGCTCTTTTTTTCTTTTTTGAGTCTGTTCTACAGTTTCTCATTAGGTTGAATGAATAACTGACTCTAAATGTAGGTATTGTGATATAAACTGAGTCTGTTCTACAGTTTCTCATTAGGCTAAATGAATAACCGACTCTAAATGTAGGTATTGTGATATAAACTGAGTCTGTTCTACAGTTTCTCATTAGGCTGAATGAATAACCGACTCTAAATGTAGGTATTGTGATATAAACTGAGTCTGTTCTACAGTTTCTCATTAGGCTGAATGAATAGCCGACTCTATATGTAGGTATTGTGATATAAACTGAGTCTGTTCTACAGTTTCTCATTAGGCTGAATGAATAGCCGACTCTATATGTAGGTATTGTGATATAAACTGACTCTGTTCTGTCCCACTAAAAAGCTTGAAATAAAGAATTCCCACCAAAGGCCAAGCGTCTCCTCAGAAACATTTACAGTGTGAGATGGTTTGTACTCAAATAGTACAGCAGGTCCTCTCGGGCCTTTACAAAGGCGATGAACCTTTTACGGCCGCGGGGAATTAATGTCGTAAAAGCTGCATAGATTGTCTGCAGTGAGGAGGCAATAAAGTCACAATGAAAGTGTGACATCTAAGAGTACACTCAGCTCGGTCAGCCAAAACCCAATTCCTTTATCAATGACATAAATTTCTAATTACACAGTTATTAAACATTTATTTAATTTCAAAAAGACTGAATTTTCACAGTGCTGCCCACTAACACTGACTTATAGCTTTTAAACCTAATCACAAGCATTAATATAAGATACGTGTAGCAGTAAATTTTTATAAGAAGGCCGTTTCCATACATTACCATCTTATACAGGTGCTCGAAATGCATTTAACTGTAAATATACTGCGGTAAAAAGCTCTCCCAGCAAGTTTATTACTGTTTATTAAATGTCTTTGGATCTTCTCTATACACTATAAAGGCTTTGTTATTGGACCTTTCCCTTTTTAACATGCAACTCCAGCCAAAATTTCAGCATAATTAAACAGTTCAGATGTAATCAGAGCAGTTCAGAGTGGTTTGGTGTGAAACGCTCTGTTCTAGATAAACTTACTGAGTCAGAACTGTTCACAGTGGTGGTGATAGGAACCAGACGTCCACCTCTAAAAGCTCCCTCACAGAAAGTTCCTACAGTAAATGGTTATGAATTCACTGCCTGATGACTGAGACACTATTTTATGATAGTTTAGAGAACTTAAACTCCATTCATGGTGGAGGGATACATGCAGGGCGCTGTGAGGCAAAATAGTCCCCAAAGAAAACTTATTATTTCAGATTTTCCACTATTTTCCATCATCAACATTCCATATAGACTCAGAAGACTTGTGTAGGTTCACTGCTGGTTCTGGATAGTAAATAAAATGTCTATATCTGTGTTGTAGTCATGGCGACGCCTGGTTCCTATCACCACCATTGTAAAGACATCCGAACCATTTCACACCAAACCACTCTGAATCTCTCTGTTTACACTTCAGCCACTCAATTATGCAGGAATTCTAAGAAATCCTTGGAATTCCCTCTCAGATCTACCAATGGGAAGCGTCTACAGTGCCTGGATTTTTCACCATGTGAACCAAACTGTCTTCCAGCCCACCTAATCAAAGCCCCTCCATCACACAGACGCTGATATCCCTCTGAAGCGCGGTGGTGAATGTAGATTCCATGCGGTCGTCCATCCTCAGCGGTCTGCTCTGCAGTCAGAGCTCTGAAGCTTTATCGATCAGAATCGAACGACTTGCTCTTTAATCGCTCTGAAAAGGAAAGCCATTAGAGTGGGCTATGAGGCAATACCTGCAGTCAGCTTTTAAAACACAAAGGGTGGGCTTTCACCACTCACAACTCTACAAGCTACACAGTTTAAGAGCTATTTCTCCAAGACAAGACATTCATTTGCTAAATGTTGGGAAAAAATGACAAGAAAAGCTTGTGGCATTAACCGAAGTCCGCAATTTGCAGGCAGAATGGTGGGGCAGTTCTAGCCTTCATAAATTCAGAATGGTTTAAGGTACAAACATGATCCACATATCAGCATCAGTGAGTAATTCAGCTCGGAAAATCACCTAAAATCCTGATATTATTGCTTCTATAGTCCAACAAAAAAGACGATAAAAGGCGATAAAACTGCAGCGTCCCATTCAACACAATAAGGGCACTTTCCCTCTTTCCCTCAAAATCACACAAACAGGCCCTAAAACACACTTTACCAGATGAATAACAATAAATATGACAAATATTATTATAAAATTAATAATATTTAGCTCTGTCTTTCAGTTTACATTGATTTTGAGTATTAAAAATATCTGATATTAAATATGCAACTCAATTTGTAATCAAAAATAAAGCCTGTCTTACTGTGTATCAGAGTTTAAGCACTCAGCATCCAAGAGGACAGAAAATCAATAAACACATGTCCACCTTATGCTAATTGTTTATTTTTGCTGATAATAATCAACAGAATGAATCACCATCAAAATTATTGCACTTTCAGCTCACAGACACTCCAGACTAACCATTTCTGAAAAGGTATCTGAGGTGCAACTTGTTTTCAAGATCTCTGTAAGCAAAAAATGCTAAATTGTGCAGGCGCTCAGTAAATTTTTGATCAGAAATGACCCAAAATCAATAAAGATGTCAAATGTTAGATTCTGCTAGATTTACATGTCAAACAATGGCATATCTGAGTAGCCCATGGTCTCCTGAAAATAACAACATATTGCATGTGTGACTGTCACATGTAAATACTTTATAATTGCAATGGTACTTGTAATTGACCCAAAATACCAAAAAGATTCCCCAATATTTTAGGGTTCTAAAAGCCTCAGAAAAGTTTCCTTGGTAATATTTTGACATGATATAATAGAGAAAAATTCTGGAAGCTGACAAAGTGGCGTCTTCTCGGCACGGATCTGCCGCCCAGTGCCATTTGAATGAAACTAGGAGGGGAAAATTGGCAAAAGCTGTTTACAAACTAGAGTTACAAACAAAGCCTTGGACCATTAGATAACTTCCTTGTTAATATAGTCTCTTGATTTAATACACAAACCTAATTCCAAAAGTAGGTAAAACCGTCATCAATAAACACCGTCTGTCGCTGCATCCACAAACGCAGGTTAACACTGCACTCTGCAGAGTGGAGGTCACATATTACCAACGTCCAGAAACGCCGCCGACTTCTCTGGGCTCAAGCTCATCTGAAACAGACTGATGCTCAGTGGAAATGTGTACTGTGGTGTAACGACTTAATCTTTTAGTCCGTTTATGGAAATAATGGGTGTCATGTTCTCAAAAGAAGAAAAAGACCATCCAGATTGTTACCAGCATAAAGTTCTAAATCCAACATCTGTCATGGTGTGTGGGGGGGTAACCTGCACATCTGTGAAAGCACCATTAACACTGAACACATTTTGGAGCAACACATGCTGCCTTTTAGTCTTTTTCACGAACGTCCATGTTTATTTAAACACGACTCACGAAGAAACATTCTGTACATTTTTTTACAGTTAGATTACAGGTGCTAGACTGACCGGCCTGTAGTCCAGAACTGTCTTCCACTGAAAAATCTTATTAAAGCTCAAAATTCAACAATGAAGGCCTCGTATGGATGCACAGCTGAAAGGCTGCATAAAAGAAGAAAAAATTCTTTTTAAAAACAGGATCAGTTTGTGTCTTCAGCTCCCAAATATTTACTAAGAGCTGTGAAAAAGAAGGTGATGTAACACAGGAGTAAACATGATCCTGTCTCAACTTTTTTGGGAACATGTTACATGAAATTTTAAATGAGTGTACATTTACAATAAACAATGACGTTCATAAGGTAATATGTAAAAAAAAAGTTTTCAATGTAATTTAGGTCAAACAAAATTTACTAATCACTGCTTTTCCTTTTTATTAGCATTTAAACTTTTCTGAAATTGGGTTTGTACAAACATTTAGACGCTGATAAGGTTTTGAGCTGTATACACATATATATATATAATATATATATATATATATATATATATATATATATACACATGATGAATAAACGCTCTTAAGGTTAAACACAAAGCTTTGGACAGTGTGTAAATTATTAACGTATTCAGGTGATGTAAGAGAATAAAGTGAAGGAGCTGACGGTGTTGATGTCCCAGCGTGGGTCCACTGCCCGCTGCGATCTGAACGAGGCGAATATGCTGAGAGGAAGCAGATCAGATCAGACTCTTCATTATGAAGCACAGCAGGAGAACGCGGTGAGGCTAACTGGGACTTATCACGTTTCTCCCACTGACGACGTAGCGTCTCTACAGTCAGCGTTTGACAGGATTAGAGAACAAACAAACAAACAGATTTGGTGTTTTGACGTTAGAGTGAGTATCCAGACTGACTTACAATGTTCAAATACTGAAAATACCTTAAAGGAGGTGCTGCAGTGGCTCTAGGTGAGAATTTCCTGTTTAAAGACTAAAATTCCGGAGACTAAATGACTAAAAGGAGCTGGTGAGAAACTACAGCTGCTTCGACGTGGTTTTGGGGTTGTTTTTAGGGCTGAATAAAGATAGAATCACAGATTTATTACAGTTTTGTCTCATATTCATGGTAACAGTTACGCTATTGCTAGCCTGGCTGCATTTATTAGCCTGTAGCTCAATGGCTAGGCTAGCAGTCAGGACTGGATGACACCACTGTGACTGTATAATTAAAAATAATGCATGGCCACTCCTTATTAATGCATGGGAATGAGTTCCTAATGCATGACCACAACTTAGTAATGCATGAGAACGAAATCCTAATGAGTGGCCACAACTTTGTAAGGCATGATGTCATTCCCACACCTTACTAAGTCGTGGCAACAACTTAATTATCTCATTTCCACTCCTTAATAAGGCGTGGCCACATGTTATTTTTATTTATATGGGATGTCACCAGCAGGGCTCGGTACGCCCTGAACAAACAGAGGCAATACTTCACAAAGTAACACAACCGACGGGTTTAAATACACAGTTTAACAGGTGATGACAATCAGTATTCAGGTGAGCTGGATCTGCTGGTTGGCTGATGATTGGTGGACTCACATGGAGTGGAGTCACATGACAAAATGAGGGATCATGGGAGTTGGAGTTCGTACTGAGTTGAGACTCTGAATGTGAACCAGGAAGCATGACAGTAAGATTTTTTATGTAACTTGCTATTAACTAAAACCCATGAAGTTCAAAACCACAACTAATTTAATCAACATTTGGTTGACCAAACAAAAAAATGATTAACCTTTTAGTTTAAAATGCTGGACTCACTTTGAAAGTTCTTCTTAGTTTAAAAATGTTTTCAACACAATGGCTAATTATATCATGCCGTTAGATTAAAAACATTTCTTTTTGGATTTAAATGCTGCATAACTAAATACTGCTTTCTGGGCTTCTTGCTTTGAAGTGTGTTTTTAATACACAAGATTAAAAAATGTTAAATAATTGTGTCCTTTTTCACCATTAACACTGAATTTCACATTGAAACAGGAAGCTTGTAGACTTGTATAACAGAAGAATGGCAAACAGTTCTGTCTTCAAAACTGGATCAGTTTGTGTCTTCAGTCCCCAAACGATTATTAACCCTCTGTGGTCTGAGGTGATTCTCTCTCGATCTGTTCATCTCCTCTTAAACTCTCCTCTAAAGGCTCTTCATATATCATGATCCTCATATGTTTCATATCTAAACGCTCCGTTATCTTCATCACTAAAAAAAAAACTGCTGCAGCAGCCTCAGCAGCTGTAAACTCTCCGTACGCCGTTTCACATGAGTCTCCGATGTGGACTGAATGAAGAATGAAGGGTTTCCGGCGTGATGGTCAGTCCTTAGTGATTTCCTGAGTGTCCATTGGTCAGTTTCACACAGAATGTAGACGGACACACCAATCCACCAGTTCCACACGGTGAGAGGCAGATGACGTGTATCTCAGCCCCTCTTCATAGGCTCATAACTCCGGATGTGAGTCTCGTATGATCTCGTGATAAGATGGAATGGAAAGGGCGACTCTACAGATTCAGGGAATGCTGTACTGTATTTCTGAGCTGGATCATCACAAAGACACATAGAAATATCAGATTTTTCACACACGGACAAGTTCGTGGACCCCAGAGGCTTAGTGCTGTTAAAAGGAAAAGTATGTAACACATGAGTAAACGAACTCCTGTCCCAACTGTTTTGGAACGTAACATAGGCATTAAATTTGGAATTGTAACACTGGAGTTGCTGTAGCAGACAAGGAGACGGGGTACAGGTTCCATGGAATGAACAGGAACACATGCAACTCAGATACACAGCAAAGAAAAAAAAACCTGAGACCAAGACTCTGAAAACAAAGAAAACACCAGAAGATAAACCAAAAACCCCAAACACAAGAACTGAAACATGAAGTAGAAACAAGAACGGAATACAGAAAACAGGGAACTAAGAACACAAACCGAACACGAAGGTGTACAAAAGAAACTGAGGGTACACAAGAGGGTGACCAAAGAACAAGAGAATCAGACGAGTATATATACAAACACTCCAGACAAGCTTCCTGTTTCAATGTGAAATTCAGTATTAATGGTGAAAAAGGACACAATTATTTAACATTTTTTAATCTTGTGTATTAAAAACACACTTCAAAGCAAGAAGCCCAGAAGACAGTATTTAGTTATGCAGCATTTAAATCCAAAAAGAAATGTTTTTAATCTAACGGCATGATATAATTAGCCATTGTGTTGAAAACATTTTTAAACTAAGAAGAACTTTCAAAGTGAGTCCAGCATTTTAAACTAAAAGGTTAATCATTTTTTTGTTTGGTCAACCAAATGTTGATTAAACTATTTGTGGTTTTGAACTTCATGGGTTTTAGTTAATAGCAAGTTACATAAAAAATCTTACTGTCATGCTTCCTGGTTCACATTCAGAGTCTCAACTCAGTACGAACTCCAACTCCCATGATCCCTCATTTTGTCATGTGACTCCACTCCATGTGAGTCTACCAATCATCAGCCACCCAGCAGATCCAGCTCACCTGAATACTGATTGTCATCACCTGTTAAACTGTGTATTTAAACCCGTCGGTTGTGTTACTTTGTGAAGTATTGCCTCTGTTTGTTCAGGGCGTACCGAGCCCTGCTGGTGACATCCCATATAAATAAAAATAACATGTGGCCATGCCTTATTAAGGAGTGGGAATGAGATAATTAAGTTGTGGCCACGACTTAGTAAGGTGTGGGAATGACATGATGCCTTACAAAGTTGAGGCCACTCATTAGGATTTCGTTCTCATGCATTACTAAGTCGTGGTCATGCATTAGGAACTCATTCCCATGCATTAATAAGGAGTGGCCATGCATTATTTTTATTTATACGGTCCCAGTGGTGTCATCCAGTCCTGACTGCTAGCCTAGCCATTGAGCTACAGGCTAATAAATGCAGCCAGGCTAGCAATAGCATAACTGTTACCCCGAATATGAGACAAAACTGTAATAAATCTGTGATTCTATCTTTATTCAGCCCTAAAAACAACCCCAAAACCACGTCGAAGCAGCTATGGTTTCTCACCAGCTCCTTTTAGTCATTTAGTCTCTGGAATTTTAGTCTTTAAACAGGAAATTCTCACCTAGAGCCACTGCAGCACCTCCTTTAAGGTATTTTCAGTATTTGAACATTGTAAGTCAGTCTGGATACTCACTCTAACGTCAAAACACCAAATCTGTTTGTTTGTTTGTTCTCTAATCCTGTCAAACGCTGACTGTAGAGACGCTGCGTCGTCAGTGGGAGAAACCTTGTATCTCCATTTTTGTCGTTTTTCAGTTCTTGACTTAATGCAACAGAAAACGAATATCTTTTAAATGTGATCTGCGATATCAGTCTGAACAGATCAGCTCCTAAACTGACCCACATGTGCAAAAGAACAGAGCGTCACGCTGCTTCACGGCTCATCCAGAGGTGAACAATCACGACCGCCAACGAACGCCAGTCGCTCCCGGAGGATCAGCTTCATCTTCACCAGCATCACAGGAGCCATCAGGAAGCTTCACTGACTGACAGCTGGGCTCATCACCCAGAATGTGTTGGAGCCGTAAAAAGGGCGCGGTCACTTCTTTGGTTCGCGTCCTCAGATTCGTTAAACTGCTTTCAGACTTTTAACTGTTCTTTGACGCTGCAGCCGCGTTCTCCTGCGGCCGCGTTCGGTCATTTCTTTCGAAATCTCTTTGAACATGGAGGGTTTAGATGAGTCTCTTCTAATTTTCTGGTACAGAAACATCAGCCCAGATGTTTATGAGTCTCAGCAGAGTGAAATTATGATGAATGTTGAGTTGGACTGACGTAAAAGTTGAATGAATTCCGATCTGGCTGTTCAGACTGAGTCGCACTGCCGCAGATCGGATACAGATCGGATTTCAGTGCCACATATGAAAGCGTCTCAAATCAGAATTGGAAATGTCAGATTCAGTGTGTTTATCTGTTCACTCTGACACACAGACACACATCTGAGTCACATATGAAGAAAAAGATCAGATTTGGGCCACTTTTACCTGCTGTGTGAACAAAGCCTAATGCTGTGTTTTTGTACTGTTTTCAATGTAATCCAGATCAAAGAGAGTTTACTCATCACTGCTTTCAGTTTTTCTCAGTATGTCACACTGTTCCAGCTGTTTTTGGAGCTGGGCTTGTAGATATCAGCTATTCCTTTAAGGCCTGTTTCTTTAAGCGCTTGCAAAAGCATTTCACTCCAAGCTCTTTTCACCTAGAGTAGATGGCCTCAGAGTCCCCACAGTAAGGAGGAGAGTTAAGTGCACTGTGGGTTGGGGGGCTCACGGGGGGCCGAGCAGTGAAACGTACCTTGACTGTGAATTGCTCAGTGCCCATGGCTGTGCAGAAGTCAGAGACCACCCTTTCATTTATTTTCTCACCTTTTTTATATGTTGTGTAATTTAAAAAAGCAGAAAACATATATTTAACAGAAAATTGGGTCTCGCTTTATTGGGACAGCCCACTATCGCCCCCTATAGATTATCTACAGACGTTCAAATTCTTAACAAAGATCAGTTGAAACTCAATTGATTCTAAACAGTGGTTTGGGGTTAGGATAAGGACCAGGGTGAGGGTTGGGTTTAGGTTTTGGGTTGAGGTTAAGGTTTAGAGTCAGGATTAGAACCAGGTTTAGAGTTAAAGACAATTATGGTCAATTTAGTGGATATTTAGTTGAACATAACTTGATAGTAAATTAAGTATCTACAAATCATCTAAAGTGGATGATCCAAATAAAGTGTTCCCAAAATTCCACTGAATTCTAAACGACTAAATCCACTCTCAGCTGTGTGCAGTCAGTGAGTCACTCTTCACCTTCATTCCAGCTTCCATTCTGTTCAGGAGACTCACTTTCAGTTCCTCAAAGAATCTGCAGACACACCTCCAAAGTTCTGTCTTAGAAGCTGGTTGATCATTTTCTGAAGTAATCAAACACATTCAGTGGTGTTGAGGGCTGGACTCTGGGGTGGTCAGTCCATCGTTCAGCTTCTTTGTTTGGTGTGTCCGTCTCCTTTTCTCAGTGAGGTTCTTCTTGATCAGCTACACATCCTTTCAGACCCACAGCGCTGAGTCGTCTTCTCACAGTGGAAGGATGGACAGAAACACCTGTGGATGTTTTCAGATCTGATCAGCTTGATTTTCTCCTCTCTCTCAGAGATGAAAGCTTTAAGTGCTGTTTATCTGATGGGGGCAGTTTTGGGGTCGACCAGCTCTTCCAGGTGGTTGTTAGGAGTCCTGTTGTCCCTGCACATACTTGAAAAAGATAGCCTTCTAAGGGGTCATCAGTAAAACCAATGGTTCTATATAGAACCATGTGTTCCATATAGAACCACTCACAGTGGACGGATGGACAGAAACACCTGTGGATGTTCTGTTCTGAAGTGCTTTCACGTTGGTTCTGACTCCTGGTGTCCATATGGATGGTGTTTTCCTGAAAGGCCCTGTCTTCTGTTTGGATCTTCAAGCTATTTCTGGTTTCTTCAAGGTTCTTCTGATTGTCTCCAATGGTTACCCTCTCCCTTTTTCACCTGGTCATAGCATAACTGTCCTTTCTTCTCATAATGTGTCAAAAATAAGAGCTTCAGTTTGCTTTGACTTGATTTGATTGAGGATCCATTTATCTGTTTTCTTGTCATCCAAGATTCTCGCAAAAGTCTTCACCAGCGCCAAAGTTCAAAGGAATGACTGTTTTATTCTCCATCAGTCTGGAGAACCCTTTCATGATGCAAGAACGCTTTAAACATGCAAGGGATTGTTTGAGTGTTCATGGTTTATACAGAACCATTTTCTTTACTATAGAACTCATGAACTGACTCTTTTTTAAGAGTGTAGTAAAACCTTTTTGGTGCTATACACTATTTAAAAAGATCGTTCTTTAAGGGGTTCTTAGTAAAGAGAATGGTTCTATATAGAACAATGAACACTCAAAGAACCATATGCATGCTTTAATGTTTCTCTGCATGGTGAAATGGTTCTTCGGATTGATGGAGAATGA